>NW_027614185.1:0-29147 GCF_965212315.1 Lampetra planeri
ACTAGAAAAAATGATGCCGGAGAAAGGAGAATTAAACCATGAGGAGAAAGGGCCAAAGGAGGATTTAGTGAAAGTGCAGCGAGAATGAAAGGATGAATGAGGGCACGCATGAGCCGCTGGAGTGTAAAATAAGACCTATAAAAACAAAACAAAAAAAAGGAACAGGAAAGACAAGTAGAAATTAAAGTCTACTGAAAGTTCTCCAGTCATTTTAGAACAATTATCAATGGAAGAAAGAAACCACGTGATTTCTGTTGGTGTGCGTGTGTGCACTGGTGGAGATATGTGCTCAGCGACAACAGCTCATCCAGCTGCAGCACATGAGATGCTAATGTAGCGAAGAAAATACAAACAACCAGTTTTTGTCTTCACATGATAATTACGCAAAGTGTCCATACATATTGTTTGTACTGTAGTAAAACTCATCCAATTTTTTGAAGTAAAAGTAACCAAGTCTTTTAATTTTTTCAACTTCAGATTTATATATATACCGTGTGTATATAAGTCGACAGTTTCGCCTCTGTGATGTTCAGCTGCGAAATGAACGGTGGAAAACTAATTCCTGGTGAGAAATAGAGGAGTGTCATGACACGGTGCACAAGAGAAGAGTGTTACGTGTAGACAGAGGACTTATTTAGCACCAGGAGGATTTCACACAATTCTGTTACGCATATCACTCCACACACACACACACACACACACACACACACACACAATAAACGAAATCAGTGGAGGATCTCACGTGATTTGTCCACTCATCCATTTACTTCCTTCGCTTGTAGGGTTGTGGGCGAACTGGAGACAATTCCCACCTGAATTAAAATAAGAAATGTACATAATATACATCCAAAAAATGCTGAAACAATTGAGCTTTAACACGAACAAATGTGTTTGGAGCAGCCTGATGTTTATTAAGAGCAAATGTGGTTTGTGGTCTTAGATTCAGCACCATCAGATCATCTGGAGAACTTTATTTGAAGGAATCAAAAGGGGAAACAGAGTGTTTGATCAGAGTACAGGAAGAATGTGACTGTGAACACTGATGGAGGTGAAGAACGGATCTGTGCTTTATGCAAATAAATCGCACAGAACCGATGCTTTGCTTGTCACCACCGTTTTCCTCTTCGAACAGGAAGTCTTAGATATCCGCAGTAGCCCTGTCCAAGCCAATTTATTTCAGCACAAATTCACAAACACGTCTTTTCTCCCGTTTTACATCATAAAATACATGTAAAGAGTCACGTCAGCGTGCAGCAGGTAATATTCCACGTGTCAGCAGAATCCCACCCGCTCTCTGACCTCTTTGAGCACAGGTGCCGCCAGTTCCCGAGCTTTTCGGCTTCCCTGAGCCAGCGCCTCCTGCAGGTGAGCACGGTCTAACCGCAGCCTGTCGATCTCCTCTCTGATGGGCGTTAACCTCTGGACCACAGCCTCTGTGACCAGCGTCTTGTAGGCACCTGTGTCCAACCCTCTGGCTTGGGACACGGCCTCCTCAACACTGATCATCGCCATGGCAGCGTGGATCGTCACCAGGTTGGACACGCCTGGCCGGGACTCTGGGTCAAAGGTGACGTCAGAGGTGAAGTCAGTGACAGCGCGGCGGATCTTCAGTGCAATGTCATCAGGAGAGTCTGTAATGGTGATCGTTGCCATTTTTTGGGGGTCGGACTTGGACATTTTGGCTGAAGGGTCTCGGAGGGATTTGACTTTTTCGTGTCGAGCCTGTGGAATCAAGATTCAGAAATATGTAAGTGCACCGCAAATTTACCTCTGACATCAACGTACACTGTATAAAGAATCAGCACCGCTAGACTGACAGTGGAGGTGAGTCTAAAAAAGAAAAGACAAGAATGATGAGGGCCCCCTGGTGGCTGGTTATGTGAACGGTCATACATCCCCGCCCCAACCTTGTTGGAAAGAAACGACCAGGAAAATTTTGTCTACAAGTGTTTTAATATTCCAATTATCTTATGGCATATTAATGTTTAATGAGTGTTCCTTTTTTAATTATAGTTTACTTTAATTTGATAATATTTAAAATACTCATTTTCACTGATAAAGATGTTTATGATTGCAAAAAGCAAGGCTGGAGATCAATTCAGTCATACTATCATCCTTCAGGCTGGAACGACAATAGTTCACAGAACATTGCCAAAGGTTTGACTGACTGTTTTTAATCCAATCTGAGCTCTTTCTTCTCAACCAGACGAGAACAGATCATTCACAAATCATCGTGAGTAAATCAAACAGAAAATATTACAGGAGACAGTGGTCGATCCTTTAATATGGCAATCACACAGAGCTGAACTGAAACAGAACGTCAATGTGAATTTACGACGGCTGTTTCTGTGAATGTTTTTATCCCGTTTTCATGGTGAGTGAGGGACAAGCAGACGTTTTGCTGTGTGAAGTGATGAGCATTTCCTCTCCTATCGCTGCATCTTGTAGCTCCAACTCTTTTTCCTTCCCAAACTCTTATCGTTCCCATGTGTCATGTCCCAGTCTGTAATTTTGAGGGTGGTGAACGGCAACTCAGCAAGAAATGAGGGAAGTCTGACCTCTGTGGCTGTTTGAAACACACAAAACTCTCAATGGAGTTCTGAACCCCCCCTGCCCCCCATCTATTATCACTCCATTATTGTCATAGAGGAGGAAGAGAATATTTCTTTAATCAGAGCTGCACTGCACACATGACTGACACCACATTGAGCTTTTATGACTGTGTGTGTGTGTGTGTGTCAGATCTCTGAACATGTTCACCATGTGTGTGATTATGAGAACATAGAGTATTTTAAGTATATACTAATTACTTACTATAATAAGTATAGTAGTGTTCAATCATTTCAACAAAGTTTTTGATTTTTTTCATATTTCCATGAATAGCCTGAGCGGATTAAACATTTACTGGGGTTGACTGAGGTAAATATAAAAAAAAAAATCAACCAGGGCGCAGACAGACAATTGATCTGACTGGACAAAAAGTGATGAAATTTCACCTCAGTTATGTGATGCACTCAGAATAAATTATACAGTTTCCAATAACAGTAGATTTCTATTGAAAGACTAAATGTACTTTTTTTTTTTTTTTTTTTACTTGTTTTGATTTTATTTCTCTTCATGAACCTATCACAGACGTATTTTTTCCACCATCAGAGCACAAGAGGTGGTAATAGTATCTCAGTCAAACCCTCAGAATCATCTACGCATACTTCTTGCCGTTCAGTCTTTTAAGAACAATAAAGAAGGATAAACTGCACGAAGGTAGATTGACAGGAATGACCTGAGACATTCAGGTGTAGAGGCTGCATTAGAACTTTGAAGGAAAGAAAAATTAGAGTCAGAGCAACTTCCAGGAAACTTTGTCCTTTCCATTTCAAAACTGCCTCCAAAGCCCCTCCCAGTGCCACAGAGCAGGCTGCGGAGCACACTCAGGGTATCCACACCCAGGTTATGTTACTATGGAAACACTTAGCTTTTGAAGCACTTATACGTCAAACACCAAATTAACACGACTGCCTGAGCACAAGTTTCAAACAAACACGCTCATGGTCTGATTGGTGCTTTTGGCACTGGACTCTGTGAATTGTATTTCAGGTGTTGGGCGGAGCCACAGATTTCCCAAGCTGCCTCAGCTACAGCGTTGGGAGGTAACTAGCTATTTCAGTGTAATTAGTTACATTACTGGAGATCAATGAGACTGTAACGTGTCATGATTACAATTTTAGTTTCACCTGAAAAAAATGTTAGCTACATGTCTAATATTTCTACTACTGTTAGAATATATTGACAGTTTCAGTAAATATAATAAAATAAACAATTACTGCAGCTTTAAGTAAGGTGGGGTCCTTACTGAGTAAAGCGCGGGGTTCAGGGAACAGGTCTCCATAGCGGTTGTTGAAGATGCGAGTGAGGTCCTGAGCCAGCTCCAGATGCTGGACCTGATCCTCTCCGACGGGGACGTGCGTGGACCTGAAAAAAAAAACAGATCTCCAGGAGCTCAGGTGGACAGTGGACACGTGATCAGCACACACAGATAACAAAGGCGGGCAGATGTCTCACTTGTAGAGGAGAATATCTGCAGCCTGGAGGACGGGATACGTGTAGAGACCAACACTGCCTTCATTCTTTAGTTTGCTCTTCATCTGGAGGAAAAACATGGTGGGAAGGAAGGAGGGATTAAGAGACTGAAAAGACGAAGAAAGACAAGCTATGAGGACAGCAGGAATCTGTCATCTTTCTTCCCCCAGAAAAGCCCTTTTCACTTCTACGACTCATTGATTCTCAGACAAATGAGGTCTGAATGTGACAATTCCACCATGTTTGAAATCAAATCATGTGTTAGGGAAACAGAGCGTGTTTTCTGTGTAACAACAGAGAGCAACATGAGGGCGAGTTGCTGGCTGTCGTACCGCCTCTCAACATTCTTTAAACTCCATGTGTCCGGGAAAAAGACGTTTTACCAATCTAGCCGATGGAACGGCGAGGGAAAACACATAAAACAGACAACAGGGATGCTGTAAAAAGGCCGGAAAGTCGACAAAGAAATTGTCCGTATTTACAGCTAATAAAGTAAATTTAAGTGCAAACGTGTCCATTAGTAAATAAACACACAGACGCCAAAAATCAATAGTCAGATGATCTAGTTTGGAAAGAAACACCTTCCTGTGTGTTGGATTGTATGTCCAAAGAAATCTGGATACAGAAACCAGGAGTCTAGCTCACATACTATAGAAATATTACATCGTACAGGCTGATGATGAAGTATTCCTTTCATACATACGCTCACAAATGGCTGCAAAGGGACAGCACTGGTGTGTGGTAAGAGCAGCTGTCTGGCTGTACCAGGGGAATGCGTCAATAGTCATTGGGATACTGGTACAAACAACTAAGAATCCCAACCTTCCACTGTGGCAGATGTCGGAGGCGGGGCATGCTGGTCAGACAGCCGAGGATCCAGGAGAGCTCCGCATGCTCTGACACCTGTGGGGGGAGGGGGTCATGAAACATATTCAGGGTGGAAACAACACAAGCTGCAATCCAGATTCTTTTTAATGATTTTTGTTTTAGGTTAATTAAATTGAACACATCACCATTCATTTACTCTGTTTCAAGAAGCAAACCCCCCCCCACACGCACACACACCCCCCGCACCACCATCCCACCCATCGCACCAAAGATTGGGCCAGTAAAATTGATGCCGAATCTTGAATTGGATAAGTGTCATCCTCAGGTGCCTCGAGGGAATCACCACAAATCGAAGCACACTGCAGCTGATCCCAAACCTCCACATCATTCTCCCTTCTCAGGGATCATTATCAATGTTATTAACCTGCCACACATCTGAATTCCTTCAGTACAGTCACACATCCCCAGAAAAGCATTCTGCAGAGATGAATGGAGGGAATAAAGTGAGCAGACAGATTAAACAAACACAGATGAGGAGAGGACAGATATGAGAGGAGACTCCCTAGCGCCTTCAAGTGGTGGAGAAGAGTAGTGCTCATCCTTGTCCGAGCCTGCGTAGGAGTTTAATTAGTTGTTTACCAATATGTGCTGAATGCAGCTTTTGTTTCTCGCATTGCATAAAGAATAGCACTTAGAAAATAGACAAATTGGACACCAATGATATTTACTCAAATGTTCTTTTTTGCTTTTAAATAATAGAAACTACATCAACATTACCGTTTAAACAAAAACAAATAATGAAACTATTTTACTTTTTCAGTCTTCTGCAAAGGAAATCATACAATGTTTAATTTGACAGATGGTACAAACTGTGGTATGACTGTATATTTGAGCAGGTTAATTCTGCTTTTCTTTTGAGAAGTGTGATGTTATTGTAGCTGCTGTCTGTACCGAACAGCAATGTTCCCTTGTGTGTGCAGAAAAATGATTTATTTGATTAATTTATAACCGCACATTACTTTATACTGATTGAAAAAAATTTCAACTCCTGTGGATTGGATATTGTACTTGGGATATGTTGGGATTTGAGTGACATTTTGATTAATTGTACAGCATGGGTGGTAAATTTATGAATTGCATGAGTAAATCCTACTGTGTTTTTGTTTTTTTTTAAATTGCAATGGTTACTGTGGTATTAACAGTCCACCAAACCTTCCTGATATTGAAGGCAGTTTGTCAAGATCAGCAGATAAGATTTTGTGTGTGTGTGTATATGTGTATTTTTAATTCATGCAGCACATGAATTAAAACTTCACTCATAACACAGAACATTTCTACTGTTGTTTACTGTTGCATCTACGAGGTAATTGGTGCAGACATGTCAGTGCATCTGAAATAACAGTAAAATAAGTACATGCTTAAATAAACGAAATAGTGTAAGAAAATGCATCTCGCAGTTGTGGGTTATTGTGTGTGTGTGTGTGTGTGGTGTGTGTAATTTTGGCTTACTGTTGAAAAGCATTCGGGGAAGTGTGACGTTCAGTTCGGACAACAGAGACAAACAAGGATTTTCAGCGAGCGTGTTATTACACACTGTAGACAAACAAAAGATGGAACAGATGGCAGTGATAGCAGTAAAAGGGCTGGATCTGATTTGACGACCAATAAAACACAGATATTTAATTGTTCAGGACTAACAAGCCTCCCCTTCATGCTGCACTGCAAAAATGACTGTGTTATGGATTACAGGAGTGATGCGGCATTACAAAGTAGAACCTCTTCACACTATGAAGATTTTGGAGGGTGGCTTACACTTCACTTCTGATACAGTTGACTGCAGATTGTCAACAGATCTGCTCCTTTTTGGTTTTTCGAAATATTTTCTTTGGGCAGCCGTCATATTTTTACACATGGAGAAGGCGTGTTTAGTGGAGTTGCCTCACTGCCAAGGTATGTGGCATGAAGCTAAACTGATGTAAAAATAGGGTAGTGTGTGTGTGTTTGTGTGTGCACAGCTATTTTGAAAGGACCGATTTCAATTTCAAAACATCTGGGGGTGGACATTTTGATTGGACGTCACTATCGACAATACCCTAAATTTACAGGGCAGTTTGAGACTGAGGTGCAATGGTTAAGGTTAAAAGCACGGCTTAGGTACAGTTAGAGAGAGAGAGTGTGTGTGTGTGTGTGTGTACCAGGTAATACTCATGTTGTGTGGACACAAAACTGTTGTCACAGTTGTCATAAATTACTCCATTTTGTGGAGAACACTAGAGGATGAAGTAAGATTAAATTGAGGTTAAGATTAATTAAGTCAATCTAATGTCTTTGAAAGTGAAGGCAATATTTTATCATTACTCTTTATTATCACTGTAAATATAAACCTGAACCTGCTGAAGGGACTTAACGGTTTATATTTGTTTGCATAATCCCTGTGAATGAATGCATGTGTATCAGGGAGATAAGAATCAGCAGTGATCAAACACGTTTTTCAGCCATGTCAGCAGGTAAACATTTCAGTAAAATATACAAATATGGCCATCTATCTGCATGACCCACTTGGAAAGAGACTTGGGGGCTCTTATGAAAACATATTCACACTGGCAAACTGTGACTCATATCTGCTGCTAATACTGATTTAATTGTGATATCGAGGATGGCAACATATACAATGTCTATAAACATCTAAAGCATGCACAGGTATATTTCCTCTCCAGCCCACCTGAGACTGTTGGAAGAGTATCGCCCTGCCCGGGTCAACGCCACAGGCCAGCAGACTGGCTGCCATGTCCAGTATGTTGCTCTGGAGCTGGGCAGGGTCCTGAGGTTGGGTGATGGAGTGCAGATCCACTATGCTGTAGAGCACTAAAGGGTACTGGTTCTGTAGTGACACCCAGTTCTCCAGAGCACCCAAGTAGTTGCCAAGGTGGGGCACCCCAGTGGGCTGGATCCCAGAGAACACACAGCCACCTTGTGGAGGCTCCTAATGAAGGAAGGAAACAGTCTTAACGATTCATTCAAGAGGCTTCAGTAAGCTTCAAATGCTTTGGGGAGATTATTTCATCAGTGTCTGTGGGGAAAATCAGATACAAACCAGAGGATTCATTATTTTAATAATAAGCAATAGTCACACTGATAAAAACAAAAATAACTGGATGTAAGTGAGAGGGAAAAGGTGAAAATATGAGAAAGTCACAACTAGACAAGTCTACAGGGAGTGAGGTGTCAGCTTTACACTGCTAACCCCTCTTTGGAGGCCAACATCTTGATGCTCACACCTCTGTTCTCTCCCAAACACATCGGGATAAGCATGCGTCACCTTGATGGCCAACAATTATTACACCTAACATCTCTCCAGCCAACTTAGCGGTCATAGTTAACACAACAGGAAAGACAACATGCAGCCCACCGTGTCCTTGACATTAAAATGAGTAAGCTTTATTGTACAAATTTGGAGATAAAGCAGGAGCGTGCTCAACACCCTGATCGAGATTGCTCTTCTTCTTGGGGGCCATGTTTGTCTTTTGCCCACTCCGCTGAAACTTGGCTTTCAACTGGACCTGCTAGTAGAGTCGTAACCGCAGCTTGTGGCACCGCACAACAATTAGATGACCGGCAGAATGCAACATGAAGCCGCTCTTCAGTAGCCAAAATAAAACATTGGCATTGCATGTTTCTGCTGACCACATATGTTTTTTTGACCCAAGTAAGCCTTAGAAGGCAGGTTGAGATGGTGGACAGGACCAACAAACACCAGACTTTCCAACCTGACATGACTGTTTGAGTCCTATTGAAGATTGAAACCACAATGTTTTCCTTACAATGACCACAGTGTTTGTGCCTAAACCTGCGAGAAAATGAAGCCGTTCTATTGGCTATGTTGAGATCGTATGTATTGGGGGGGTTGTAAAACTGTAAAAAACATTGTTTTACTTCGGCTATTGGGTTGGCAACCCTGCTGGTGCTAAACATGGCTCTGTCACATTTCCTTCAGCTTATCTTTGCTGGAAGTAAAAGAAACACACGTTTGATAAAATGATGTGACTTGTGCCAACATACAGGTTAGGAGGTGTGACTGGGTTCACACTGGGCTTCAGAGGCTTCTCCAGTTCTTAACTGACTAGTCTGTCTGTAGAATTGACAAGTTGCCGACGATTTAACCCTGCGAGTTCATTGAACGTCTGATTTAACAACTACTCAGTTACATACTGTAATAATTAAAGAAGATATGATTTGTTAATGTTTTAGCTCAATGGTACATGCACTGATGGACTGGACAGCAGCACTTGGACATTTCAGCAGTTATCACCTAAAATCCAAGTTCAGCCATGAGTTTCCCTGGCTGCACCCTAAAGTTCTATCACAACTAATCACTCAAACCTGAGCTTTCAGAGGATATCCTCCTCAGTCACTCCTGGGAAATTGGTCATCTAGACAGCTTGCTGAGCTACATCACATCCAATCAGATAACAGCTGACCTGTTACCAGCTTGGCCCAAAGCTTTTCTACTCTACAGCCTGGAGGGATCGAATAACAACTGCTCTGTGGCCAGCCTTCTTCACGGAGCCTCTGTCGACTGGCCTGAGGGAAAAGGCTGCTGCCCGTCAAGGGGGAAGCAGGAAGGAACTGGGTGCTTATGTCATTACCAAAGGGGTAATTGCACTGGAGAGCCATTGATGCTGAGAGCCTCTCAAGAGGTGTCAGGATTGATTTGGGCGCAGATGGGGCCTTGAGTCTGGCTCATGTGTGTTCTCACCTCCAGCTGACATGCCAAAAGCATGTTCCCCCCCTCTGGTCCAGCCCCCCCCCCCCAAGGGAAGCCATTAGCCATGCAGACATGGTAATAATGTCATTCGAGCCAATCAAGTGTCAAATGAGAGTCAACAGCTCGGCTAAGCAGCCACGGGCAATCAAAGGCCATCACGCTATAAACCTCCATGTAACTGTTGCTCGGAGGAAAGTCTTGGCACACGTGAATCAGAAGTCGTTGGAAGATACAGAAGGTTGCTTCAACCACTGCGTGATGACAGAGGAGGAAAAAAAATGCTGTAAAGCAATAACTGTCTGTCATAAATAACTCAATCAAAAGTAAAAAAGAAAAAAAGGACTGGGGCATAATGTTTGAAAAGTACATGGTGAAATGAGACTTAGGGATTTGCTCAGAATCTTGGGATGGATCAACTTGGAAACAAATTGTAATCCAATTTCTAACACAAATAAACAAACACAAACTGGATCAAGATATTGTACCATGAGGTGTGTCAGGGAATGTTCTTAGTCATCCCAGTCATTAATGGACTTGTTTGGATGCTCGAAAACCTCAACAAGCCCATTTGCCTATGGTAATATAAAAATAATATTAAAAAATCACTTAGGCATGAAATATACCACTACAAGAATACTGTTTATTTCTACATCCATCTATTAACAATTCATTACAGCAATCATCCTCAAGGGTCAAATCTGTAAAAGTTTTTCTGGGCTAATGTCTAATCAGCAGGCGCTGGTGCTGGTGCTAACAGGCTCAGTCGTCTCTCCAGTCCAATTACATGAAACAACAAATAGCAGCATGTGGAAGTTGACATGGAGCAGACGCAGAAAACGCTGGTTGTTCTCGCCTCATATATTAAACTGACAGCTGCAGCCGTGTCATACTTTACTGTCGCTATGGCGACGAAAGCTTTCTTCATCCACAGTGGCCATATGCTGATTGCATTATGCCCTGTGTATGACATTCACGCCAACAGCTAGAAGGGTAACTTAAACGCCACGTTTTCATACTCACAGCAACTATCCGGGAATATGTGTTCATTTGTCTGCATGTGTGTGGTAATGTCCTCAGAGAGAGAGGTCACGTGGATACGTGCAGGCACATGAGTCCATGCATGTTGTACAACAACATTAGTGAAGGTGTGAATCTGTCTGTCCAACAGCATTTGACAGCTCACATGAGAGAAGAGTATCATGACCAGGAGCTGCGCAGCTGAGCTGAAAACGCTCAAATCAGTTGATCAGATTCACTTCGTTTCAGGACAGAAAAGCTGTCCAAGTTTGGACTGATGAACCGGCTTTACCACAATTCTGGAGATTCTCCATGGAAACAATATTTCTCTTTTCCCTCCAATGTCGTTCAGAGGTCTGGAACAACCGCATAGAGGAATACGGATGAGATATGCTGAATCAATCAGATGCGACACAATGACATCCTAACAGAGGAATGTGTAATACTTATACATAAAAGAGGAATAATCTAATGAGCACATATGCAGCATTGCACAGATATTGTAATGTGGATTTTCAGATGGCAGGTAAGAGGCAGAAAGGATTCTGATTCACAGAAACATTGAATAAATATGCAAAAACGGTTTAGAGAGAACCACATTTTCAACAATTAAGAACATTGCACATGATTCCAACTATCAAACCAATGAAATACCACATCTAGAGGTCGTCTTACCCATCAAAACAAGCAGATGTGAAAGAGATACTTGCATTGATGCATTTCCAGAAAAAAAATACTGGTTTAAACCATGAAAAAACAAGATGAGTGCATACCTTTTACTGACTTACAGATGAATGGAATTGATGGGCTGCAGCTGTTTTACACAGACATCCAAAACAGTGCAGCCACACAAACGCTGCACACCTCTCAAACTGAGGCGTTAAGACTCAGTCCTCAGAAAGAAAGTCGTCTGAAGAAGTACATAACATGTTGTAATTTGAAAGGGCAGGTGATTGGGTTCTACAGAGGTCTGATTTAATTCATGTTCTATTTTCTGGTATTTTTGGGCCTTTTAAGCAACAACGCTACTTGGATATGTTCAGTAAACACCATGGTTTTGGTTAAAATAGAACCTTTAACAACTTTAACCACATCATTTTCAAGGGAAAACACCCACTGGATCTGAAGAAATGGATGCAGAGCTGTTTTTGTGTGTGAAGAAGTCACATAGGTCCTTGCCAAGATGTAGCCTTTGTTTGTGATAATGAAGAATGATGGTGTGTTTAAGGACTTACGAGCAGAAATGAAACTGATTTCTTTTTACGGTTACATGGTAATCAGCATTTAGGATTCAGTTCTAATTTGGAAGAGTTTCGACTCCCATACCTACTAGTTACTTTATAATGGATCAAATTTTAATCACAAAACAGCTGCAAGGAAGCAGACCGTAGGCCAAAAATCCATCCAGTCGTCCGAAAGCATGCCAACGCAGCCATTTCCCATGCCTTTACCCCCTTGTAGCACCCGTGCTGTCATAAATTCATCACTCTGTAAAGTATCACCTGCAGGAATATTTATATCTGTGAATCATCATCATCAACACAAGAGGAAATGTAGCAAAACATGAACAATTCAACAAATAAATCACGTTGGTGAAAAAGAGCTTTGTAGTGTGCCGCCAACAACCATCACGTAACTGATACACTCCGCTTCCCCTGACTAAAAGATATGTTCGATTTGATCCTACAGTTGTATGTTTAAGCTGCACCCATTCTCACAGCAGGTTCCTACAATAATTCCCAGTTTATGAGTGGGAATGGAATGAGAATTGTTTTTGTACATCTGGCCCTGAATATCACAGCACTTATAATTGGGCCTTAAAAACTGCATTTTCCAGCATGTGCAGGCCGACAGTTCATGTTATTAATCACAGCCGTGGTTTGGGCTAGGACTTGCAAAACAGCGTATTTCTCTACTCAGATCCGTTCTGGGCTGCATTTCAGGACTCATACATCATATCAGAGCCGTGGAACCCTAGTGTGACCCACTGACATCTCTCTCACCGAGGTGCTGATGAGCGGGGCTGACGGTCAACGCCGTTTTACCACGCCAGTTTCAACACATCCCTAATCCAAGTCTGGGATCGCCACTCCTTGCCCTGCTGTGAATTACCATCAACTCTTTGTGGGCTAGGGAGGAGCTCCAGATCTTCCTGCACCTAGGACAGATCTGCAGATGGAGGATTTTCCTCCACTGCCAGGCAGTTCTCCTGCTGGGCATCTTACACACAGGTTCCAGTGTTCCTGCTCTATCCTGGGCACCGCAAGCTCCCCATGAACACCGGCATCATGCTGAAAAGCACACAACCCCCCGCCACATGCGTATATATCGTCCTTCATCTCTGTCTTTCTCTCACTTTGGGACCTGTTAACGCAGGCAACCAACGGAGCACTTTACTGAACAGGAAATGGGGTCTACTGTACTGTACTAAATATCGTGTGTGTGTGTGTGTGTGTGTGTGTGTGTGTGTGTGTGTGTGTCTGTGTGTGTGTGTGTGTGTGTGTGTACAGTCAGTACACTCAATGTGGGAAGAGACTTCAACTTGATACAAGCACATGTATCACGGAAAAGAATTGAAAAGAGGAGAAAATAAGAGGGGGCAACTTGATGAAAAGAAATAAAACAATAAAAGAGCAACTTCAACCCAGCACTAACTTTTTTTTATGTTTTTCCTCCCAGACTTTGGGAGTTCGGGGGGCAGGCCCAAGAAGCATGTTTGATTAAATCTGCGGTTGACATGTGGGACAGGTGAGATTGATGAGGTTCCTCTGAGCTTCACACTGTGCAGAGAGCAGGGGTACAGGAACAGAACGCTGCAGTGTGGCAGCCAGGGCTCGGGGCCCGCTCGCGCCGTGGGGTCCCTGGCCTGATTAATGGGACTGGAGGCCCTTCAAAAACAGCACTCCCCACAGACACTGCCCGACGGTCCTCCAAAAATAACCAGGGGATGGGGGGTGGTCAGCCCCCGGCCCTAATAGGCTGCAGCTTCTGAAGGTTCCAAATGTCAAGACAGCCACAGGCAACTGCAATCTGACCCATAAGAAATGGTCATTTGGTGTCACTGAAGTCACAAACACGATCATCATGTACAGTATTAAAGGATGTGCTGATGTCATTTTCAAGCTAGGTGACAGGCCAGGCCAATGTCGTAGTGCACACAAGCCAATAATTGCACATGCGCCAAACAGAAGGGCTTTTACGACCCAGCGTTTGAAACGTGATATGTATTTGATAGTGGTGTGCATGCACTTAACAGAACCACTTGTACCATTTTTGAATTCACATTTATGATACATTAAGAGGCAAAGAATAACAAATCGGAAATCCTCACCACCTCATCACACTAAATCTTCTGTGAATGGCCAGTCACCCCCACCCTACCAAACTAAATGAATAAATATCAATTCAATTATATTACCTTCAAAGTCCCAGTCCATAAATTGAAATTCTCAAATGACAAACCTTCATTTCACATGCTAAAATGAAATTAAGCAGAATTAAACATCTCATCTATCTATGAGATAAACCACAAATAAAAAAACTCTACATTTATGTACGAAATATGAACTATTCTTAGACCAAATGTATTTCAGTCTGTCCTCTAACTTATTTGTATGTTTTGTTTTCAATACTGATAATTGTTCTATTTTCGCAGTATATCCATATTGTACGTCTTACTTTTGAGTTATTACAAAAACTGCTCCCTGTTGTAAAATGTTCTGTTCACTTATGCGTGGCACAAATTCACCTAGAGGAAAAAAGGTGATTAATGCACACCGGGTCATACACACTATGTTTCAGGACACACATTGGGTACTGGCACCTAGTGTATCCAGTAGTGTATTCTTACATCACTGGGTGTTCCAGCAGCCACATCATGCATCCATGTAGGCACCAGAACAACAGGTTTCCAGAAACCAGAGTATTGACAATGGATCTTCAAATCACCGCCAGTCTCTTGCCTTAGTTGTTGTACCTGTTTTTTGTCCCTCAGGTTGGAGTAGTACCACATGCCCAAGCTTTTAACAGGCTGTTCAGAGACTGCTGGCATTGGGCAATCACTGAAATTGAGCCTTATGCCTGATTAATCTGTCACTGTGAAATGACAAGGTGAAAACATCCTGACAGCCATTATACCTACCTCTAAGACCTGCCATGATGCTGTGAAATCATTTGCTGAGAAGTATGACTGCACATCTTAGAAATGGGCTTTGACTAGTGTGGTGATGAGTTTTGGCACGTGGAAAAAGTCAAACGCTTCCCAGAGGAGTTCATGGGGAACTGTGCCAAATGCATTAGCCAGGTTGAGGAAGAGTCGGTCTCTCTTATCCTTCTTGGCCAGCTGGATCCAATGCTAAGTCAGGTTTGTATGCTTTAAGCAGGATAGAATCCTGGAATTCCTGCTTTTCTGTACAGATGTACTTATTATTTTCAGTTTTTTGTTGACTGGGCATTTGTGAACTGTATCCAACAAATAGAAAACGATCAGCCATTAGAATTATATTCTACAGCTCTATCAGTGGACGAGCACGGAAATAGTGTGAAATACTAAGGACAGTTTTTACTTGACGGACAAACAAAGACAAACAACAACGAGAAGAAACTACAAAGTTTGTACCCTAGAAGATAGAAGAGGATCTCATCTAGCCATGCATGGCTGACATTTTCCTGTTACATAAACCTATTAATGCTGCAGCAAAATCCCAGGCATCCTTTCCATCCACAGTCTCACACAGTTTCATTAAACCGCTTCCTCTTCCTTCAGTGTTGACAATGGAGACAATTTCATTTTGACAGAAAAGTGAAGAGTGTCAGGAGGTCTAACAATAACCGAAAAGCAAATAAAAGTCACAACACAGAGAAAAATAACTGACGCACACTTCATAAATTTATCAGTGCGCAATTATGGCAAAGCTGCAGAAAAACCTCCACCAGCTGCCAGTCATTTCCTCCTGCGAGCTAGCGTCTGCTGACACAAGTGTGGCTCAAAGGCACGATACCAGATACTTGGTACATTTTAATTAAAAATGTCAGACACTCAGGAAAAGCTGCACCAGACACAGACTAAAATATAACGAGAACGAGTCCCAAGACACCAGTGTGGGCGAACGTCTACAAACCTATTCTGTAAATAGGAATTCTTACACAAATTGCAATTTGTCGACATGTGGGATAATTTTGAAGAAATGCACAAAGAGCATGAGTGAGCACGGCTGGGGAACAACGACAGGGTGAGTTACACAGAGAGGGCTGCTGAGAATTAGTGGGCTTTTCTGACAGTTGAAAATAAATAGGGCAGTTAATGAACATCCTCAAAAGA
Organism: Lampetra planeri; assembly: GCF_965212315.1. Taxonomy (NCBI): domain Eukaryota; kingdom Metazoa; phylum Chordata; class Hyperoartia; order Petromyzontiformes; family Petromyzontidae; genus Lampetra; species Lampetra planeri. The sequence goes on from NW_027614185.1 coordinate 16,008, forward strand.
GGGAGACCACGTTTCCTCGCTTTCGCCGGAATCTCCCATGTGGTGTGGGGAGCTGCTTTAATGGTTTTAGCTGACACCTGAGTAAGTGAATTTAGAGCCGAGGAGAACAGAAAGGCAAATTAGAAGTCACTTCCTCTTTCCTGGAGCTCAGGGCTGACATGAGGAATATAAACCAATAACAGGACCACAGGCGAGGGACAGTTAGACGGCAATTTTCACTGTGTTATTACAGCTGACCAGAGTGGAAGGGTTATAGAGAGAACGTGCCAATTCTACAGAATGATTCAACAGCCAATGCCACAATACTGGTCAAATTGCTACTTTGATAAAGCCACATTATCCAAATAGATTTTTGCTTAACACAGACCCCTAACAAAACCAGACCCCTGATCATGTGTTTGTGTTTTATCAGACATCTCAGTGAATTCTACACATTAACAGATCTGACCAGAGTAAACATGCCCAGCAGCCATCCCAGTGCATCATGAGTAGTCCCCATTCCACAATGGATTGGAGTCTGGTCAGAAGGCAGACTACCCTCTCAATAAGCTAAAACTCAGTGACGTTTGCATCAATCACGGGTGCTTCTTTTAAAGCATTCGGACGTGAGATCTACAACACAAATACACACATCCCTTATCCACACATGTATCCAGATTATATTTAGATTATGCTTAATCCAGCAAACAAACATACATGAAAACCAAAGATAAACCACAAAACACAAATCCTACATCATTTTACATGTGCCAACATGAAGACTCTCCTTCAAACAAGCCAGTGACACAAGTCCTGAGTGATCTGACAGCAGACATCGCTAAATAAACAATTAATATATCATATATATCAATATATTCTTATATATTCTGCTTATTTATCTGACAGAGGTAACACTTCATCTTTGTATCAGTCCATTAGTGACTGCACACACATTTTCCAGACCAAGCTTTCAAAAGAGTGTCTAGCTTGACGCAGCTCACACCTCGGGGCATTGTGAGTGTGCTGGTGTTTTTGCACACATTTGGTGAAAATTACAACAAATGAAAACCAACACATCATTTCTAATGTTACTGCTGCTGACGAAGCACTGCTGTAATACTTTTCAAGTCCCCACATTTCCAGCCGTTCTTCCCGTCTCGTTGCACACCTCTCCAGCCTCTCGAGGGGCTTTGTCTTAACAAAGTACAGACGGCGCTACAGTGAACACATATGCTGTATTTACAGCTCATACGTCAAATGGCAGCACGGCTTTGAACAGATGGGTTAGGGGTTTAGAAGGCTATAACGCAAGAACAGCTAAAAAATTAGCATGAATGTTGTACTGAAATGGACTGGTTATTCTTGCGTGTACCAGGAGTCTGTTTAGCTTAACACCCCAATTGCTTTTGCAAGGCAGCAATGCAATGATAGGAAACCTTCAATTGAGTAGCAGTAGTATAATTCTTGAACCAACTGCCGAACTGAGAATCACGGTATATTAGAGTGAAGAAACGGTACAGAATAACTTCATGATCAGATGGGAAAAACAGGTTCTCGTGGATGAAAGCTGCCACAATAAAAAACAACCACAGCTGAGAACAACCAAAGGATGTGCACAGTAGTATTCATTTTAAGAAAAAAATCTAAGAAATGTAATGTAAACCAACATAGGGGTCATCAATCAGAAATACAAATCCAGATATTTCCCCATAATTTGTGGCAAAACTTACCATTACCCCCCCAAAAAAAGATATATATAAATGAAATGTATTTAAATATAATGTGTGTATATATATATACACACACACACGTATAAATACATATGTGTGTGGTGTGTGTGTGTGCGCGCGTGTATATACATATATATACACACACACATACATACATATATATAACATCTTAGTTCCCATTAACCTGTACACAATAGCTAACATGTTATGCTGAAAAACTGTTGCGTGAGCAAGGAGACCACTGTTTTACATCTGACAGACACATAACAACAAATATAAGCAGTCATAAATAATTAACAAAATGTAAGTATAGTTATATTATTACTTATGTTAAGTAATCATCAAAGCATGTCCTGGGACATAAACCAAAATACCAATCTGTGAATTTCTTTACCACAACGTCACAGAGTCAGACTCATTGATAACACTGCATGGGTTATGAAACAAGAGTAACAGCATATCATCCCCCATGAATGTCCCAGAAATAGTTCTGCCGTCCCAGACTGCTTACACACACACCTTCACTGAAGATGGGTCAGTCCCACCTGGAGGGTTGGATGCAACTCCATTTCTGACTCCAGATGCACCACAGGTTTCCCTGTAAACTGACACTCCATCACATATACAACTCCCATGTTTCTAAGTGCAGACGTGAGATAGTGGGGATTCTCTCTTTAATCATTTATAATCAACTTTGTATGGTTGTACCATGCACTTGTCTACTGTGACATTCTAAATTTCACTACTGTCATAATAACTAAAGCCTTATCTTATGCATTTATGATTTAGCTCCTAATATTAACACGTTTACAGATAAACATTCGTCAACACTTTCAGGGCACTGACACTTGCTATGTTACTAAGTTTACAACAAGACAGCAACTTGACAACAACTGGAAACTAAGAGTAAATAGAGGTCCGCATAGCTCACTTCGAATGGTTGTTTAAATAGTTCAAACTTCTCGTTGCCTGACGTGTATATTTAATCGTTCAACGGAATAAAACACCAAAAGCAGCGTAGACACTACAGGTTCATAGACAGTGCAACGGAATTAAACCGGTGCATGTTATGACGTTTGCCATTAAACACGTCAAAATGCCGCGTGCTTTATTAGTATTAGCGACGTATTTACCTCCTTGTGGGCTCTTGTTTCAGCGCAGAAACATCTTGAAGAAAGAGTATTTTTCCTGGTGAATCGCAGGATATGTTTTAACTTCGCTCGCACGGGGATCGCCATCTTGGATTAGTGACCCTACGGTGGCTCTGAAAGGACAAATACATTTCCCGTTCAAAAATTCCGAAATTTATCGTGAGCGTAAAAGTTATATACGTAGTTATGTTGTTTTGTTTCTTTGTACAAGAAAAATAAAATGTATAAAATCTATCTATCTATCTATTATATGCCTTAATACTGTTACTTTACTACTGTACACTATACTGTAAAGACGAATCACGAAAAGATTAAGTTATGAATCTCATTTGAGGTTTGGTATTTTAAAATTCACTGGATGATATATCCAATGCAGTTATCAGGGTCTCAAAATGTATATTATTTTAAACTTGATAAACCTCAAATTCAGTAAAATGAATTACGAAATAATAAATTAATCTAACTTTTCCCACATGGAATAAATCTGTGTTTCTCTGGCACAGTTTATGTGGCTAAATAATTGATTCTATTGATTGTTATCTTGATATTAATTACTTATTCAGCTGACCAGATACTTATAATTATTTATTCCATATTCTGACACCACAGGAGTATTATATGCATTTGGTCTGAAAAAGCTATAGCGTCATAAAACTGGCATGTTACTAGCAGATTTACACTTACATAAAAATAAACAGTACTAAAAAAAAGGGTTGTCATTTGATGACACACCTGCAACTTGCTGGTCATCTGGCCACTAGGCTGCTACAGCTTCTGCAACAACAACCCCTAGTGTTTCTTCTTTTTATTGGAAAACTACCTCAAACAGTTCATTTCACTTATTATATTCATATTGCTGCTGTCAATCTGGCACGAGCAATCCTAGATTTTCTTGCTCAAGGACACTTTCTAACACTTTCTGTTACACATTCCTCCTGAATCATTGTGAATGTTGTTCTTGGTAATAATAGAGGATGGAAGGAAAAGTGCCACACAGTAGCACATAGTTAATGGGAGACATATTTTCCTGTCACCTGCTTTGTCCGTAATGTTAATATGACTGCAATATTCAGTGTGTTTTTGGCGTGCGTGCGCCTCGAACAACAGTCAGTATGAAAAGTAGTGGGGAAAAAACAGCACAGTAATTTACACTTAATTTACACATTTACACATAATTTACACATGAAAAAATGACTGGCGCATGAATTGAAATCACTGCAGCTGAAAACAGCAGCCACAGCATCCTATTAGAAAATAAGGTACAGTGTTTTCTTTGCTGTGAGGTAGACCAAGAGGGAGATATGTAGTTCCAGCGTATGGGCAGTTGGCTTTAGAGTGTCATATCAAACATCCTCATTTACTGACGTCTCTGCCCTAATTAGTGCTGTGTCTGACTGGACTGTTTCCCTAACTAAGAGCAGCTGCAGATATGATACTGTGTGTGTGTGTGTGTGTGTGTGTGTGTGTGTGTGTGTGTGTGTGTGTGTGTGTGTGTGTGTGTGTGAGTGTGTGCAGTCATTGTACTTGTACATTGTACTGTGAAAAGTGATTATAGCACATGCTAGGGTTACAATATGTTTGCGGGGCACACTCGCTGCTTACGGTCCCTGAGACCTGGTGTTTCTGTAACTTCAGCATCTGCTCCTGATTTTATTTTTCTCTACTTCTGGTTACATTTGCATCTAAAATGTAGACTATTATTCCATATTCATTATCATTTCCTGAGGCGTGGAGGCGCTTGCATCAGTGCATCAGAGCTTGAATGTTTCCTCACGCTTGTGTAATGTGATGGTCAGTGGAGCCCAGACTGGTGATCTCTGAATTTGGATCTGGATTCCCTTGCTTTGTATGTGTGTGTGTGTGTGTGTGTGTGTGTGTGTGTGTGTGTGTGTGTGTGTGTGTGTGTGTGTGTGTGTGTGTGTGTGTGTGTGTGATTCTTCAGCTCCAGTTTCCTGGCCACCCAGTAGAACTTGGTCACCTTTTTTTATTTTCCAACTTCTTCCAACTTCCAACTCCAACTTTTCTGGCTCCACAGTAGAAACTCTCCTACTTCTGAGATTATCAATAACCCCCAAACAAGTTCATCAATGAAAATAGGCAGACAAGGAATCTTTAATTATTATTAGTTATTATTAATTTGAATAAGCCAGTTTATCACGGAGCTTGGTGTATTGTACCAATGCAGACACATAATTCACTCTAATATAAAGCCATTTTCCTCAACTGGTAGAAAAAAGAAAAGCATATCACTGGTATCATACTTCCAATAAAGTTTAATAAAATTCGCAATTTTACATTTCAGTGCAATATACTTGTTCACATTATTTCTTTGCAAAATATGTATTTATTATTTTCAAAAGTGCATCCTTTCTATTATATTTGAATAGTAGTTAATTTAAAGTTTATGCACACTCATGTTAGTACACTGCAATTCGTAAAGATATATGCAGCAATCATTCCAATGCCACAGAAAGACAAATTCATATGATCTATTAATAATGGTCCTATCGTAATAATAATAATGTCATCATTAATAATACTTCTGCACAATAAATATTGAAATGTCTGCACAGGTCTCCCCCCTCACCGCATAGATGGCTACTGCAACTGCCCACACATCGAACTGGTGAATGTTTTCAGCCATAAATACATAAAATACTGCAAAGAAAATAAAAAGAAGTAAGATAGAATAGGAAGCTGAAAACGCCTTTCAGCATCATAGTTACTTGGGTAGACATAGTGACAGCTACAACTATGCGTCCACATTGATGATAAAAACGTTGCTGCTGTGTAAGGTCAGAGCTGGCTTTATTCTGTCAGGAGCTTCAGGCCTTTCGTTGTCTGCAGATCCCTGTTGCAGATGTGTCGCTCAGGGGCAGCCTGAACATTGAACATGGAATAATTTTCCACAGCTTTGATGAAATTCAATCTTATTTTATCTCATATCTGACAGGTACACATTTCAAGATTTCTTCAAGACAACCATCCATCCTCAGATATATGCAGCAAAAACACACATGGAAACACAGCAGCCTCCCTGAGCCGTGTCTGGTAGGAAACTGGTGGTGACCGACACTGCACCTGTCATAATACAGCCCAGCAAGGCATGATGGGAGAAGGAGGGCGGGTGCTGAGTGAGGGGCCAAAGACGTGAGTGTGTGAGCGTGTGTGTATCGTGGGTTTAGGAACTCAACGCTGAAAGATAGGAACTCCCCTCTGACACGGTCAGCATTCAGTGTCCACAGGACATCCACCACCCAAGTGGATGGATGGATGGATGGATGGATGGATGGATGGATGGATGGATGGATGACGGATGGATGGTCAAGCAACGTGATGGACGGGCAGATGAGCAGATGGCTCAGAGTCTAGAATTTGTCTCCAGTGATTAAAAAGAAAACACTAATAGCATGTTGGTGAAGTGTCGGGCAGCTGCACACAAGTGTGTTCAGTGTCGCTCCCTCATCAGCCCGCTGCTCTCAGAGTGGGGGAGCAAGTACAATAAACATTCAGGACAAAGTATTTTGTGTAAAGAAATGTTTGCTTCCCAGAGGAGGATCTGGATTTAATTATTGATATGTGTGATGGTGCAAAGTGAGAGGGAGTGTGTGTTGAGATATGCATGTGATTTCATTGTGTCAGTAGAAAAACATGTGCTGACCTATAGTACTCCTTAAACATTGCATTATTTTACATAATAGGCAACATATTTGTGAACAGTTCGACTATTTATGAAAATGAAAATGCGATTGATATCTGATAATATATTTACTCCTGATAAGATATTTACTCCTGATACAGGCTGACTTCTGTAAAACCTGATGGAGGGATGGAGGACAACATTACAACATTAATCTCAGGTGGAAGAATCTGCTCTCATTTATCATTTTGAATAATAATAATAATAATAATTCTTTTTTTTAAATAATAATAATAATAATAATAATAATAATAATAATAATAATAATAATAATAATAATAATAATAATAATAATAATAAATCCAAAACCAGATTAAAAAAATGAATAGACATAAAACGACACAATGAAAGGCATAAATGTGTAAATAGACCTGATTCTGTGTGTGCACATGTAGTCCTCTTTGTCCACCAGGTGGGTCCCCTGATGGTCTCAACGAGTGTCAGAGTTGCAGATGTGATAGGTCAAAGGTCATTTGTCGGGAGCAGCATGTTGTTGCAGTCTCTGGTTAAGAGTAAGACAGAAAAGTATTGTCCATGGTTCACAAAATGAACCAAAAGACATTTTGTCCACAGCCTCATATCTCATTTATGTTTGTATGACTTCTTTCTCGTAAACACACTGTAGCTCAAGTCGTAAGAACACAATAGGAGTCCTGAAAACATGACTGAGCGTTGCAATGGCCCTGTGATGTCGTGACGGGGCTGTGTGCAGGTTGATTGCAGTAACTCCGCGCACCTGGGTCTGTTTAGCTGTGATCGCTCTCTCTCCGCTTCCTAGACAGGCACACGGCATGTTTGGTTTGCTTCTATTTCTGCAGTCTATTCATCATGCTTCATTTCACATCCTAAAACACACATGCAGTCTTGTTTTACTCACACATGCACCACTCACCTCTCACACAGCTCCTATTCTGCATTTTAATCTGAATTTAATTTGTTACCGATTTGGTTCACATTACTTTTATTGGACTGAATAAAAACGTGGTGTGTCCCCCCATTTTGTTGGGACCTCCTGAGCCAACAATGGTCGGATGTTCCGAGAAACATCTGTATCACAGGAAAGCGGAAGAAGTGTGACATTATTAGGGACAGGAGGGATGAGGTCAAATAGACTGGAAAGGTTTCATTTGAACTCACATTTGACCGATTCCACATGTTCCTCAATGTTTTTCTCACTGTGTCTGCAGTTGTTCTATAACTATCATGATTATTAACCATAAATACAAAATAACTAACTGTTATTTGTGGCAGTAACTACTTTATTATTATTTTTGATTTGTGCTTCCTGAGATATTTATCTCTATGTGCACTGTGTGTGCGTGTGTGTGTGTGTGTTAGAGTGGGGGTTAGAGGTGGGTGTTGTGGGGTCCCACAGGGAGGCAGTCGGTTTCAGCACCTTGTCTCATTGCCTGTTGTGGTGTTGACAGGACAAGAACTCTGGGGGAAGAGACGGGTGAAACGTAGACTTACAGCAGGTTAAAGTGGTGATAGACAACTCTTTTTCCTACTTTAAATTGTAGTTGGGAGGTAAATGTAACATCTTGCGTTTAGGACCAGTTCCCACTGAGCCTCAGTCACGTTAATTCTGTTGCTAATGCTGACAGATGAATCAACAACACAGGTGACAAGAAGCTCGTTTACGAAAGAGGTGAGGCTGTTAGACACACTTTGTGTACTGACAGTGTGGGTTTCTCCGCCACTGTGTCGAGTTTGATTACTTTCAAATATGGTTACTTTCAAATATGGTGGCTGGCTGGTAACTGTCACATTTATGAAAATGACTGCGAAGCCGAAAAGAACAGCTGGTGTGGAGATCAGTGCCTATGAGGAAATTTGATGCCAAGGCGAACCAGTCCCGCACCGTTCCCGGTTGTTGCGGTCTCCGTCACAGCAATGTGTGTTGTAACATTTCTGGGAAAAAACCTATGCAGATGTATAAATCAGCCTTAAAGTAACATTTAGCGTTGTGTGTAGGAACGCGCCATAAATCGAGCCTTCAAACTAGGCCAGCTAGAAAGAAGTGAAACGAAAGCCCTTGTGTTTGTTTTCTGGGAATCAAACAAACTGCGTGTTCCCAGAGTTTCAACACGCCGCCTCTGACTGAGCTCAAGTCTGAGGAAAGTGTCAAATCTGTAAGTGTATCTGCATGTATGTGCGTGTGTTTATCGCCTGGTTCCAAAATAACAAAGGGTTTGGGGAATGAGAGAGGATGCTGGTGTAGCATGTAATCAGAGCCAGACTCTACAATCCATCAGCCGCGGGGTCCATCAGAACATGACTGGCATCAGCAGACGGAGACTTTCTCCTGATTCCACCGCAGCAGAGAACCGGTCATTAGTCAGCCTGACAGGGCACATTTATTCCCTGTGAAGTGAAAAATTAATGACTGTCTTTTAAGGTATGACCCCTACCCACCAGCCCTTTATCCTGCACTCCTTCATTCCTCTCCCCTCAGCCCACCAAAGAAACTTGACGTCACCAGACAAAGTCCATTTGGATGTCAATTTTTTGGTTTTCCTTGTAGTGTCACCCTGTCACTGCGCTGATCCTCGAGTCACATGATACATGTTTTGGTCATCTTTTCCTTCTTCCAGTAACACTTAGCAGTGGAAAATTTCTGTTGTGAAATCACCGATTCAGTTTCTCGTGTTTTATGACAAAATGTAAAAATGAAATGAAATAAATCATTCATCATCTTCCGCTGGTTATGGGATGTGCTGGAGCTGATCCCAGCTGTCGGTGGGTAAACGTCAGGGTCCACCCTGGACGAGTCACCAGCTTGTCACAGAGCCACATGAAGGACAGACAACCATTCATACTCACATTCACACCTACGGACAATTTAGCATGCAACCTGGAGAGAACCCACGCAGACACAGGGAGAGCATACAAATTCCACAGACAGACCCCCTGGCCAAGAATCGATCCAGGGACCTGGACTGTGCTAACCACTGCATCACCATGTCAAATAAAATGATAATAAATAAAGTTTATTGTTATTTTTGTTGTTGTTATACTGTACATCATATTGTATGTCTTTATTGACATGCTGACAGTTGTCAGCAGTTAAAATAGTTCCCAGGGTACATAGGATGTGAGCAGCAGATGCATCTGGATATATGAATCGTCCCATTTTCACACTTGATGCTGGGTGAAGAGCACCATAAAGAGAGGGAGACATGAACCTGAGAGCTGCTGCAAACTGGTGTTAGAGGAAAAAATCCTTTATGATTCATAATAAACTTAAAACACTTTGTTGGAAGCTATCCATTGTACCAGGAGCAATGTGTGTAATATACATGTTTTGCTCTGAATTCCAGCCGATGGGAGTCCAGCACATCCAATATAACAACATCTTGAATTGCAGGTATCACTTTCAGTTTCATGAAGAAACACTGACAGCCAATAAAAATCCATCTCAATGTATGGACACCGCAGATACAAGAAATCCTTCAATAATGTTGTTTTATAGAAATGGAACATTGTGAAGTTCATGAAGCGAGGATTGTATTGTGTTGCATTAGTTGTATCTAGGCGTACCTAATTCATTGGCAAATTTGTCTCTCTAAGTATATTATACTATATTCTGCAGGGAAATACATACACTGGCGTTTCACCGTGACCACAGATATGTGCGAACAGAGAGAAACCCTGAACCAATAAGTGATTTCATCATTAAAGAAATGTACCATATGCCAAAGTAAAACCTCAAGTCAAAATACGGCCTCGCTATCAGGTTAGCAAATGTGTGTGTGTGTGTGTGTGTGTGTGTGTGTGTGTGTGTGTGTGTGTGTGTGTGTGTTTTCTGCTTCATTCCTTGATTGAACTTGATGACGGATTAAGAGTTACAGCACTGAATAAACTTTCTGGCCTAATATCAGCAGTCCTGCAGGGGTGTGCAAATATGTGTGTGCGTGTTCTGCGCAGCCGCTAAAACCGCAGAAACATTCTAACACCTAATTTACTCTCATTTAAGAGCAGGAAAGTATGAAGCAGAGGTCGGTGTTATTTGCACTGCACACACACATGCGGACGCTGGATTCTGTTTCAGGAAGCTGCTTCGACACATCTGAAAAAATGACACCTGGGAGGCTGCTGGTTTTAAAACCAGATCAGATTCAGTTTTTTATTTTTTGTCATCCCGTATTTGTATTTGATATTTGATGTTTTAATCCAGCAGCTTCCTTTTGTGTAATTTAACACCAACACCAGCCATCACAGCATACAGAGCTCAAAGGCTTTCCTCTTTTATTGTGAGGAGAGGCATTATGTTTCTATTGAATGTATGACTCTAAAGAGAATAATAAGTATTATATTATGCTTATTGTTATTGTTATTATTGTATTATTATTGTTATTATTATTATTAGTGTATTATTAGTAGTAGTGTAATAGAAGTACTTCTATTTGGGATGCACATACACATATATGGGATAGTTTTCTGCCATCACAAGGTAAAACCACATTTTCCTGAAATAATAATGAAATAAAAACAGGCCTGGCATTTATGTTTCAAGCTATTTTCCTACTTTGATGACACAAAAATCATCAATGAATCTATATTGAATGCAACTGCAGTAAAATATTAAGATGGACAGAAAGTAAAACAACGACGAAACCCAACAACAATGCCGTTCCAAGAATAAAGACTGTTTTTCATTTTACTGCGCTAAAACTATTCAATGCATAATAAATGTATCTTAAACTTAAAACCTCTCTTTACGCACATTTACACATCGGTGTCTGAGAATAACCAGCCCTTACGTTTTTGGAGTGTTATCCATTCTTGTTATATTTTCTACTCCTCTTCTTCCAGTGTTTCCATGTGCGAGGAAGATACGTTGATGCACACACACGTACACACACACAAACAAACACACACGTTGTGGTGCATGCGTGCGTGCTCACGTGTGTAATAGATGTGTAATATGTGTTCCAGGGCCTCATCTGTGCTGTCAGCACGTCAACTCAGCATGTGTGATAGGGGATTGTTTTACTGAAGTCATACAGCTGGAACCACCCGCCGTCTTGCCATCTTACCCCCATCATTTGCATCTCAGTCTGACTGCCCTCATTCTATGCGGAAAAGATATACTGTGTATATATATATATATATATATATATATATCATACGTATACGTATGAGCGTATAAAGTATAAATATGTTTGAATGTGATTGTGCCTGGTGTATTTTCATATTTTCAATATGCTGAAAGAACAAGGATGAGGTAAATTAAACATCCAGATATGAACGCTGCACTGATTCTGTCAAAAAAGGTTCATCATATGTCACAAGCTCAAAAAAACTAACCCGCAATATCCATTCCTAAATCATCACTTCACATACTAGGGTCAGATCAGGGTTCCATGACTGACCCGACATGTGACTGAGAGGGTGCCACCAGTGTTGGTAGTTACATGTAATGGTGGTAATTAATTTAATTACAAAATAAGGATAAGTGTAATCAGTTGCATTACTGGACGCAAGTGTGTAATTAATTACTCAAGAAAATATTCACAGTTAAAATTCTAGTTACAGTTAAACAAAAAACACGTCTATATTTAATATAAATCATCTCCACATTTCAGACTGTTGAGAACCTTCATTCAACATTAAGTCATCAACAAGTAATCAATGTAATTAGTTATATTACTACTACTACATTACTGCACTACTATTACATATGAAAAAGGGTAACTTTGTGTACCTTTCCAAAATAAATTTTCCAGCACTGGCCACCACAAAAAGACAAGTCCACTGTTCAGAAGAAAACATTTCATTATAAAATAATTATTAGCATTATTTGCTGTCAAAAAGGTGAGAAAGTGCTAAAAAAGGTGTGTTGTGCCAACACCAGCAGCAACGTCAATCTTAAGTATGAATTTAAATATGAAAAACAATGGAAAGTTGCATATTTATATATCTTACTGATACTATTGGACAGTACGGAATGTTATATTGCTTTTAAAAAAATCTTTAACGTCATGTAATATTCTCATTATATTTCAACTTGAAATGGAAGAAGTACTGAATTGCTATAATGCTGTTTTATTATTGTTTAATTAACTTCAAATACAGTTGAAGTCAGATCAGATTATTATGGTGATGTATAATATTTGCATGCTTATTTTACCGAATGAATATAACTACTGCTTTACTCCTTGTGTGTCACTACTAATATCATTTCATAAAATAATTTAAAACAAACAATATTTACGAAGTTGTATGTGAATTAATTTGATGGTGATACAAACACTGAAACCGACAGAGAACAGAGAGGCAGATTATTAAATCCATGCAAATTACTGCGCATGAGAAAATGAGATAGAATACATTATGCGTAAGAAAAAAACGAAAGCATATTAGTGTCATTTAAAAACTACAAGAATAAAAGAAAATGATATTTCAATGTCAGTCAATTGTCAAGCTCGTATCTGACATTATAACGTCAGCAGGTACAGGCACAAGGACTAGAGGGATAGAGAATGATAGAATGAGCAGTATATAACCTCTGAGGACATGTCTGCACACGCCAGAGACACGAAATACACGTTATAATTCATCAAGGTAGAAATGAAAT
>NW_027614186.1:0-29130 GCF_965212315.1 Lampetra planeri
TCTCTCCTGAAAGTGTAATCCTGAGAATGAATGTGCAGAGACCAAATTAACGGACCCAGTTTGAAATGGTGCCACTTCACCGATAAGCTGTACCTGTGATCTGTGAGAGCGCTCAGGGTCTGCCACATTATGACAATACGGGGGGATAAAGCAGATGAAAGAGAAAATCAGATGGACAGAGGGAGAAAAAAAAAAAACAGCTTCTGGTAAAAAAAGATTGGTTCGCTAGGACCAAAAACATACATCAGTGGCATTTCAGCATGTGTCTGACACCCTCCAAGTCAGGAAATGTCACAGTGTGAGGGAGCATCTTTAGTTCTTCATACTAAATGACATTCCTGTTTGTGAGTACACTTTTACATCATGTTATACTTTGATTTCCTACCTTCAGCGGCAGCATGTCATTCAAATATAGAGAAGGCAGAGTCCCTACACATTCACTCATGAGTCCGAGTTTCACTTGAATCTGTATTATAACACCTTAAACTTGAGTCGGCTGCCATGACTCCACGTGTCCTCCTCCACGTATCAGAACAACACAGCTGCAGACACAGCGATGTGCTTGTATGCATCGATCCTATCTGGTATTTCTGTTCTTTGTTGGACCAAATTCCCCTCCAGCCATTAATAAGGTATATCTGATTATGATTCTTATGAATGGTTTTTTTTTTGTGTAAGAGTTGTGTTGAGTAAGTAGCATCAATGTTGTTGAAAGTTGAGCTCAGTAAGTCAGAGGGCTATAAACCTGATTGTTTCCCCATCACCTTATTGTTTTCATTCAGCATGCGTAGGTGTATTGTGCACAGTAGATCACACCGTAGATTTTTTTTTTTTTTTATTATTATTATTACAGAATCCAGGCCTCACCAAAGCCCTGTGTGTGTGCGTGCCGCCGTCACACTCCTGCAGAGCAACAGTCAGTAATTCTTTGGGAGGACTGTGAGGTAATATACCCGACGTCATGCATGTTTCATTACTATCACGGTGCAGCTCTGTTCTCTCCTCGATGAGGCCGAGGAAGCGATGCCTGAAAACAGCACCCAACTTGAAATGCCGCCTGCTTCCGATTCACAGGACCAAGACCGTGTTTGAACACAGAGAACAGACAGCGTGTCGACCACAAGGAGATATTCAGTGGTGGATTATAATTGCTGACTACACCTTTAACTGTCACAGATTTTTTTCACGCTGGGACTTTGATATCGATGACAGAGGCCAGCTCTGTGTGTTTAAAAATGTCTGAAAGGGGGAAATTCTCAGGAAGTAACCCGACCAATTTCTTTTCTTCCCTCATGCTTGGTGGTGCAGAGAGCATTAAGAAATGTATATATATATATATTTAGACCTTCACAGTTTCTGTTGTTAACATTTAACCATGCATTAAATTAAACATAGCTGTAGGTCCATGTAGTGCTGATAATCACATTCGAGTGCATTTTGAGGATAATAGCCATGATCATTATCTATGATACAGTATAAACTGAGCGTAATTGGGCTTTCAGTGTCAGGGGACCGAACCCATTGGAACAGATGGCCAGGTGACAGACTGTAACTAAGGACTTTTAAACACATAAACTGTTGTTCTTCCAAGAACCTTTTTTGTAAAAAAAAATATATACATATATTTGCATTGTACAGGCTTTAAATGTTGTTGTTTTTTTTTCTGGAAATGTGCATGAAGTAAAAAAAGTAAAGTAAAAAAGGATTTGAACTGTGTGTGCTGTGTTTAGCAATGAACATTAAACCCGGATTAACTCCTGCCCATATTCAATCCACAGTTGTTGAGAGCTGGGATAAGATGTTTAGTAATCATATGAGGGTCATATCAGATTAAGATTAGTTGTCTTGACTTACAATTGAAGTTTAAAAAGTAGTTTTCCTGTATCTGTATCTGTTTGTTGGTCATTATTTCGCATATGTTGGCTAATTAATTAATCACATCACAGCGGTGAAGTCTCTGCACATCCTGGGCCGATGCCCTTTCCTTCTTTAACCCAAACCAGGATTGAAAAGCACAAAACATGCGTCTGACCCTGACTTTATGTGAGATTTAGTGTTGCAAAGTTGTCGAAAGTCAAGTCACGGCCCAAACAGATGCTCACAACGGGAGCAGTTTGTGTGCGTGTGCACAAAGACAGCGTTCATCAACAGCAGCGTTAAAAAGAAGAACAAAATGTCTGTGTGCTGTTTGCTTCTATCTACATACCTGTTGTGCTTCTCGATGTCAGATGTCCATGTACTATTGTGTGACGTGAGGAAGTTGTGTAAAATCCGCCCAGTGACTAGTCACAGGTCACTTTCTGCCAGGTCTGAAAAACACAAGAAAAACATATTTAGAAATGTCATGGAGAATAAGCACACGAGCAATGAGCCATGGTTTAACATCCTTGAAGAAATGTCAGAGAAGAACATCACAAAGAAGAACATCACTTAATCCAAACACGTGCGGAAGGTTAGAAAATATCCAAATGATGCACACACATTATCTTTCTCCTTTGCCTGATCATCTTCAAGTCATTGATCTACCTAAACAGCCTGAGAATGTTTCAACAACCAACAATGCCGAATGTCTGTGTCTGCCAAACACACAACCTCGTGGGTGGGAATGACTAACACACTCCAAGAGAGCAAGTTTGCGAGATCTGCCTGGAAGTTTACAAACCCGAGAACTCTGGAACAGAACCAGAATGGTTCTCAATGGTGAATTTTTCTCAGGAGATAAAGTATCTATCTATCCAGGAGGAAGCTGCTTCACTAATACAAAAAGTCTCATTGGGAAGGGGCTGGGTGGACAGGTAGGACTACTACAGGACACATAGGTGACACAGGGACAGGTGGCAGCTGAGTGGATGTGATTCAGCCCATCTGAATTCAGTGGAAAATGGAGAGATGTGAGGAGAAATGATGCAGTCAGGTTCAACCATAGTGCACCTGGATTCAGAACACTCAAAACTGTGGCAGACGAGCATTTTGCTAATTCTACCAGAGTGATTCATTGATCCCACTTGCCAAGGAAAGCTCGAGTCACTTAAATCCGCCATTATCAGCTACAGCTACAAATTTAGAGTCATTTCAACTCATACGGATACCATGAAAAATTGAATTGATCCACATAACCAGATGAGTGAACGTCGGCCGTGGACACTTAAATACCCTCCCACTGATTTACCGGGGCTGCTATTTTCATCCCACCCACTGATCTTGCCTAATCCACTGTTGGGAGGATTTGTGTGCTGTGGTACAGAGCAATTGTGCTGCGGCAAAATGAGCGTGGCTTAATTGGAGCAAAGGCTTAATGAGGACCCCTTGAGGATTATTATCTGTGGCTTAGAAATGGCCCAGGTAGCGGAAGACACAGTCAAAAGGATCAGCTCGCAGCGCTCCGAATGGGAGCGAGCGAGGTGAGCTCTAACTGTGTTAATAGAGTTGCTGAAATGTGTATACATTTATTAATTTTGAGATTAGTGTGTGTGTGTGTGTGTGTTGGGGGGGGGGGGGGGGTGTCCTTGGAGAGATGTGAATGAAAGAGACAATTTGGAGGCAGGACCAACGTCAGTGTTTTACAGCTGGAGGAACTGATCAAGCGTTGTTCTACATGTTCATGTTCTACATTTTCCTATCACATCTTGCAAGTATATTAACATTATATTATGTTAATATTAATACATTATAATAATTATACACATACATATAATACATTATATACATATAATAAGACTTAAGAATGCTGTTGCCATCGTGACAAAACAAGAGAAAATGGACTCTTCACAAGGTTTCCAGGCCGTTTATTTCTCAGAGGAGCCAGTGTCTGACAGCTACGGATCAGATATGACTGACCAAGATAAATGGCTGGGTGCTGAAGTCAGATCAATTCCATCCAGCAACTGTCCTCACCAGGAACAAAAGGCCAAGCTGTCGAAATGGCTCAGCTCACTCCATATTGCTTTTTTGTTTTCCTCCCGTGGTTTTGTTTTTGTTATGTAAATAACAGCAGAAACTGTGTGTTTTCTACATGAACAGGTAGTTCAGTTGATAAAACAGTTGAGTTTTCTTCATTAAAGAAGGAATATGTTGGTTGTTTTGTTCCGGTGCAGCCCTGCAGCCTCAACACCCTTTCAATCACCGGCTTGTTTCTCTAAGCCTATGCACTACAACACCATCACTGTACCCCTGCTGGGGTTGTGACTTCACATTCTCCATCATGAATTATTTCACATTTCAATTGTCAATGTCTTGACTCAGTCTACGCAGTCAGACTCATCTTCTGCAACATTCACCCGACACCCCAGGCGATGACCTCTCTGTGTGGGACGACACAAAGGACAAGTCGAAGTTTGTGCATTTCAGTCAATTAATGGCATAAACATGCCAAAGGACAAACAACAGCCACAGGAAAGATGATAATACTTGTAAACACTGCACCATGTCTAGTAAATAATGGATTGAACTAGGAAGTCACCCACATGCTCAGTATATATGAATAGATTTAGTAAATTACTACAGAACATCAAAGATATCAAACAGCGACAATTATGTATTTTTTGTTACCGATATTGCGGTATTTAAATGGATGTATTACTTAAAAGTAACAGCCGAGGTGAAGTCAGCAAAGCCAGCGAGAAAATGGCTGATGAACATGAATTAAATGACTCAAAAAAAAAAAAAACTTGATGGTACTTTAACGCGATAAATACCATATTGTGGATATATCATTGTACAGTGACTATTTTGGCGTCAATATATGACTGACTGTTGTTGGGGGTTTTTCAACCCTTGAATCCATTTCTGCCATTCAGACAAAAGAAAATAATGATCTCCCTCCAACACAGAAAAGAAAATGTTTCTGTGAAAACCAGAAGGCTGAGTCACACATTAGTCTTTGATCCCTCATTCATTCCGAGCAAAGCTCGTTACAAAGCATTCCAATTAGCAGAGGTTTGCTGTCAGTATAATATATGTATATATATATATATATATATATATATATATATATATATATATATATATATGTGTGTGTGTATATATATATATATATATACTGTATATTGGTTTGTTACTCAGGACCAATTTCAGGTTTATGCACATTAGTCGCGTCATTGCCCAGCATCAGCTCAGACTGAAATGTTTGAGTGGCCCGAAGAGTTTCTCCTTTCATTGTTTGCTGTGTTCCAATTTGGTTCACTTTCATTTAGTCTGGAAACAGTAATCAAGGAAGCTTTAAACTTGGAATGGAGTAAGTGTTCTTGCTTTTTCTTTCACACTTAAGTCGTGTGATGGTGCATGAAGAGATATTAAGACATGTATCAGGTGCATCAATCAAGGCTAGAAGTTCACCCCATACACGCTCCAATCCATGTATGCCTGGAATCGCTCACAAAAAGTACTACAAGCCTTTCGATCTTTCCCATGTCTCTTCCTCACTCTCTTTCAAACAGAAGACGCAAATTCTGCTCTGTTTTATATACAAAAGAATAGTGTAGAGACACATAGTTTTGTATTTAATGGGTCATTGAAACGTTGGAAAAAATCAAGTCACATGAATGTTTTAGAACTAAATCCTCTGATCTCCTTTGATTAAAACCAGGAGGTTGTCAGGGAAATGTCTGTTACGCATTGATTCATTTATTTACCGGTATTATGAACAAAACCCTGTTGCATCATGTGTTTTTGACGCACACAAAGTCAGAGTCAGCTGGTAGGAGGCTGTTTTATGAGCCCAATGTTGACCGTTTCACAGAATGAAGATCTGTCACCAGGGTAATGATAAACAGTGCAGCAGTTCCTGTAATTACAAAACAGTTTTTTCCCCCTTTTTTTTTCTTTTCTCTTCACTCGTTTTCCCTGCACATACACACGGTGGTTCCTGCACCACATTGGTCCGCGATTCACAATTGTTGGCCTAAAGCCTGCTGCCACACAAGTGCATATGTTACACTAGACTCTTTGACTTGGTGGCATTGAACATGTCTTTTACTACAGGCCTCTGGAAAACAGCAGCAAGAAAACAAGGCTGAGACAAGCTACAGAAAGGAACAAGAGAAAGTATCTCAGATTACAAAACCAACAGTAAATGTGTTGTCCTCTGCGGTATATTGTGTTTCCAACAACTCTTCTTTGACTGTATAATCCTCAGCATTTTGCTAAACTGATTAGCTCTCCCCATGCTCCACAACTGATGTCTTAGCCCAATTTGTCCAGCTTGGAAATGTTAAGAAGCTGCATTCTTCAAGCCAATTGGACGTTTGTTTGTGGAAAATGGTCAGCAGCCAGGTACTGAGGACGGATTGCACATGATCAAAAAGGATTGTACTGAAGTAGATTTCAGAAAAGAGGACTTATGCAACACGCTGCAGCTCTGCATTTCTATATCGTAATTTTCCTGAGCCAGTTTAAAATAAACTGCATTTTCCTTTAAACTTGGAAAACATGTGAACGTTGGACGAGCAGGAAGCTGCAAAGAAAACGCTGGTGAAGATGGTGAAACGAATAAGAGAATGATCATTTCAGAGAGGTTTTACAAACATGGTTAGAGATATATATAGATAGCTCGCTATCTATCTAGCTAGCTAGCTAGTTTGTTCGGGCTGTTCTCATTCGTAATTCCCATGTAATCTATTTCTGTGTTTTACGAAATCATGTTCTCAGGCTCTCAAACATTATACCGTTTTATGTAAACCTTTTATACACACACATACACACACACACACACACGCACATAAAGAGAAGTAAAAAAAACGACTTACTAATTTGTGTAAACCTCATGTAATCCAAACTTCTTTGTTTTACAAAGTCATATTCTCAAGCGTTCAAAATTTATACTGTAAGTTTAGGAGTGCTAGCATTCTAAGGAAGTATTCAAGCTATTAGTAGATTTACTGAAGTAACACAAAACATTTAATGATAAGCCAGCAGACATGGGTTTAAATATATCACTGTTGTAGCGGTAGTTTTTGATTTGATTACCTGCAGCCTTTTCGATCAACTCAGAGCTACTCTAGTGAGAATTTAATTTCATGGGTGACAATGATGCAGATGAGATAGTGGTTTACAGACAGTTAATCTTGTTATTTCTAAGGGGGGAAAAAAATGACATCCTGCTTGGTCCCTTAGTGCCGCATATCATAGTCTTTTACTAGGGGTTCGTCCTCTGCTACACAAGATGTGTGTGTGTGTGTGTGTGTGTGTGTCATTGCGAGGACACTGTGATGACTAACTATTGATCAAAGTGTCCTGAGAGCGACTGTCTTGGGTCGAGGGACACTCTGTGACCTATGAACATCACGTTTATCAATCTACCTATAACCTGCATTACTGTATACAGAGGGTACTGCATGGTACTGCAGAATGCTGTGGTAGCCGTTTTGGTTGAGAGTGCCTTTCGCTCAAGTCCAGCAAAACAGAGTCCCAAAGTGTAGTAAAAAGTATATTTCTACAAATTTGTTGAAAATAATATTTAGAACAAAGCTTTTGGGGGAGGCGGGTGTCTCCCCTGGCTTTCAGCTGATGAGGACGACGGCCCAATCAAACACTCCCAGCTCAAGAATTCATCTCAAAGATAAAAATCTATTGGACGTTGGCAGAAACGTCAGATGTTATCTGCATTCTTTTTAATTGACTTTCCTCCATTCAGTCAGGACAGGCGTTTGTTTGCTACACTTTCACACAATCCACTTGTCGCCATTGACGACATCCAGCCGGTGCGCCTCAAGGTTGTGTATCTGGAAGTCAACAAGACATGAGATGAGTCCATTGACTCCTGTCCGCTAAAAACACTTTATGTCCCCAGTAAACTGGAGCTTTATCACTGTTACGACACACACGTTTGCATTTTTCAATTTTCTTTGTCCTAGCTGGAAATCAATTGGCTTATCACCACAAGCCATGGATTGATTTTGGCCAGTGCAAAGAGGAAAAAAAAAATAAGTTGACAGTGGAGTCTGTTATTCATTTACTAATGCCTGCTTCAGGAGATGGGATTGTTTGCACACACACATTAGGTGATAACCCTGTCTAAGACACAGGCTTACTATGGTACAACATCACAAACCAAACCTGAAATACAACATGTGAGAGCCAGGCTGTTTTTAATAAGAGAATTTTCATCAAAAAAGCGAATGGGAATGTGGAGTTTTCTATTTAGCAAAGCCGCAACAGTGAATTACTGCAAAATCGATTTAATACTTGGTGATATAAATGAACGCAGAGTGCTCGGTGATCAGCTGTTGACAGATACTGTTGAAAATCTTCTGTCAAACACGCTGTAAGCCTGCAAACGCTCTGCAGTTTAAACTGCTGTTTGTGCTTTTCAAAAAGCGAAGGGAGAGGCTAAAATCGACTCACATGCTCATCTGTGAGAGCTGGAACTGTCCATACTGTATATCGCTGACATAAACAAGACAAAACCTGCACCTGATTTGCTGTTCACGCTCATATAAATTTGCATTTTAAATAGCGATATAGACAAAGTTTACATGCCACTTGCACTTAATACCACAAGATGTGTCTGACAGGGAAAGTTACTGATGCTGGCAGTTCATTGGATATACTGCATATGTGGCCACTCGCCCACCTCATTTACATACTAAAGGGCATGATATTGGCGCTACTTTCAGCTATAATTCACTCCAGCACAGCACCAACTATTATTTTTATCGACAGTGCTTTATGTAATTTGGAACAATGGCAGTTTTGCAAAGAATAAATTGCTGGCCATTGATTCACACATGTGCACTTCAAGAAGTGGCCACTAAGTATACTTCATTCACTGTTTTTTTTTATTTGTATGGATTCACCTGCTGAGATGATTGGTTGCCCTGTGAGTATGTTGACCTCCATGGTGAAATAAAAACAGTGCAGGTGAATGAGGCACTTAAAACAATGTTAACAGCCAATCCAATAAATGAATAAGAGGAGGAGGATAGATTGGAAGTAGTAATTGATGGTTAAACGGCTGCTTTCAGGGTATTTTGCACAGATTTTCCAGTGTTTGGAGAAAAAAAATGCATTGTGTGTGTGTGTGTGTGTGTGTGTGTGTGTGTGTGTGTACACCATACTAGATGATTGTGGCGAGAGTGTGCACCTGCAATCCATCAAGTAATAAACTTCTCCTGAAGCACAGCCAGAGTCAGAGAAGATTGAAAAGAAGAGTCGGGGGGCCTGAATGGTGTGCTGAGAGGTGAGGGTCAAATATCTGCGGTGAACTTCGGGCAATCGGATGGATCGGAGAAAGTGGGAAGTTAAACCATACACACATTCACATGATGAAGATCAGCAGGCAACAAACAAGCATCATCCAGTCGGGCTGTTGTGTGCTCGTCCTGATGTGGACGTTTGGAGTGTCTGGTCAACCTCGCTGATGGCATCTAACATGACAGACTTATATCCAGTCATACTTCGTTCTTCCAGTGGAGCCGCTCCTAACTAAGCAGCCGGTGTTCAGCTGCATGGTTTTTAATCTCCCCCCACCGCCCCCCATGTGTCTGATGTGTCACACTCCCCTTGGAAATCTTGACATTTTCGAAACTTCATCACTGAATGATTTTAACATGTTCCAGATAGTTTTACCTGATCTACAGTTCACTGATCTCTGTCAGTTTAAACCGCTGAACATCGCTCAGGACTCACGTTGAGTGTGTAAATCCATCCACAGAGGATTCAGTACATCAGAGATCGTGTCCGACTGCTCCGTCTCCGTTCTCTCCACGATTGTCATCATAGTTTCATATCGTGGTTTAGAAAAAAACACAAGTAGTGGTGCTGCACACTTTTTTTTTGTTTTCACAGCTGTATATATACAGCATGTCAAAGATTATGGCTTCACTAGACTCCCACTTTAATTAACATTAATCATTAGTGCTACAAGATGTATGTCTGTGTCCAAATGCTCCGCTAACAGTGACATTGACAGCTAATCCAGTGTATGAGTATTTATAGTAAGAAAATGAGTGCCTCCAGTGCAAATATTTTTATTGAATATTGGTTCATTGGGGTCTTTGGAAAGATTTGTTGTGTTTTCTATGCTGCCCTGTTTCACACTCTGCTACATTTAGATGCATTCTGCTTGCTGTATATGTTGACAATCAGCTGTTGTGTTGAGCAGAGGATTTAGCAGTGAAGAGTTGTAATCTCTTCAGCTTGACCTTTTCTCACAGAGCTTTTCGAGCTAGTCAGTGTCTTATCCGACTGCTGAATGATACATGGGGAGAAAGTCCATCTCGATGAGGACCCTAATTTATTTCCTGATGTGTCTGCGTCCAACTCTTCGGATGATCAGGTTGCCATTTTGGCCGGTGATACTTTACAGACAGGGGTGTATCGATTGAGCTTTAGCTACCTGTAATCCATCAGACACTTGCCAGGGAAAGAATAGATTGAGCCTTAAGTTTTACAAAGCGCTGTCGTCTATGTTGCTGCAGTTTTCTTTGACCAGAACTCTAATGCATCGGGTGTGGTAGCAGCCTCCACAAATCTTGAAACCCACACAACCTGAAAAACATTCACAATAGAATTGAAGTATTTATTGCATCAGCTACATAAGTACACTATTACAGTACAATAATAGTTTTCTTTTGAGGTGTGGTTTGCCCGTCTTTGATATTTGCTCTCACAGAATTATGGACACCGGTCCCACACATTGTGTGAAAATTATGTAAAACCACCACCACAACTGTTTGAAGTTGTGCTGAAGTATTACAGATTCATTTGAGGAAATGTGAGGGAACGTGAAAGAAAAACAAGCATGTGTGCAAAGACTTGATATGGAAAAAAAATGAAATAAAACCAATGAACCAACAGTTTGTATTTGTTGTTAAAAAGGACCTGCCAGTCACATGGGATTGTGCAGGAACTCCCAGCATGTCTCAGCTGAATAAACACGTCCTGTATTACACGATCTTACTGCTCAGAGCTTCATTGATTGGTAATGTGTTCCACTTTGTAAAGAAAGTCAAAGGTGAATGTACAAAAATAATACATCATTGACACCTTTAGTGTCCTAAATTGTGACTTTGGCCTGATGGATCATTCAACCTACATACAAATCATTAACCGGCATGATGTGTAGAGCAATGCTGGAATCTATAAACTCTCTCCCATTATCTGCCTGCTCGGTTTAATGACCAGGCAGGTGTTAATGATGATGGAGACCGAGACGAGCTCTGGCCAAAGAGCCATGAGCAGAGCGTAATGGGGTGAAAAGCTTGCTTTGGGACAAAAGTAAATTATAGCCCTCACAATCAATAGAAGGGATGACTGAAAGCCAATGGGCTCTGCTCCAGTTCCCATCATAATAAGGAGGAAACACATTGATTCTTCCTCCTTACAAAATATTTGATTTCAGCTAAAAATCATCCTCATTCTACATAAACACACCAATGAGGTGCTGGCTGAATAGATTAGTCAAAATACACAGGTAAATACACAAGGGTAAAAAATAATCAGAATAAAGAACACAACGCTGGGAAGTTTTTCTATTTCATATATGTTGTACACGTTGTGTGTGTGTGTGTGTGTGTCTGGGGGGGTGTACACGTTTTGCACGTCTTAGCTGACAAAAATTGGGTCAGCAGTAAGAGACAAATCCCATTTTAATATATTTCCATATGTAGAAAGACGAATACTAGCTACTTTCCATCACCAACGACGATTTATGGGTTTTAAAGAAAGACATGCAGTCCTCAAAAACCAACATGACATGGAAGGTTCTGAACTGCTAAAGTGAATGTGAAGAGCTGTTCCACATAGAAAGATCTACACGTCAGGAGCCGAACCACATCGGAATGAAGCGATAGTGTTAACCACTGCCTAAAAAAACAAATATTGTACAATATATTTATTTATTCTTAAATTAGAACTGCAGAGTAAAACAAACAATATCTGATTAGTATTCTCTCCTCTCTAAACAACATTATTTCAGTAATGACCCTTGACTTTATCTGGAAAGGATGTAACGTAAATATTTCAACTGATGACAAGCAAAGAATCCTTTACATTATAACAGTAGAATATAGAAAAAAACAACAACAAAACGGGCTTACAAGAACCGGCTTCTCATGCGGTGATACATTTATTCAGTATATATTTTCTGCCTAATTATTTGTACTGTTTTTTTTTTTGTTTGTTTTGTTTTGTTTTTCCTGTGGTACTGCAATAAACATTGTTAAACGGATTTGTCGGCGTTGACTTTTTTCATCTCAAAGTTTTGCTGCTTACGCATGAAATTCCAAGCGGTGGTGCCTGAACCTCTCAGCAGGGTGTCTCCTTTTACTGCTCAAACACAGCGCAGCACACTGCAGTCCGCACTTTTGCAATAGTTCATATTGTTATGACCTGTTGTTCCAAGTTTCGGTCGTACTTTCCTCGTCATTAGCGTGTCCGCAGAGGGTTCCTTGTAATCAGGAAGCCTGTTATTCTGCTAGAGGGACAACAAAACACAAGGTAACAATGTCGTTACCGATACATCTTCCAAGACACTTGCTTGATCTTAATGTCTCAGGTTAGCCCACACAGGCGGAGGGGAACTTGTGTCTCGCCTCAAAGGAGCATCCTCTCATAACTCTGTAGTTCAAAGTAAAAACAAACAAACAAAGTGCAAACAACAACCCATTTGCAGCTCGTTTACGTCTGCTCTCTGACAGAGACACATTTCACAGGGACCTCGATGGTAATTTTGTGTAACATGGGTGCTCAAACAGCCAGAAGTCATTTCTGCTGACATCATTAGCGACTGAGGCCCTGGGTGTGTGCCGTTGTAATTACATGCTGTCCATATGATATGCTTATGAATATGCTAATCACACCCCTCACCCACCTGTGCCGAATCCATTGGGATCAGAGCGCTCATTTTTACACAGCACAAACATTCCTCCACCGTCACGTTGAAAATGTAACTACATAAACTATTTACTGCACATATTATTCCTTTAAATAAATATTGTCAATTATTCTGTTTTGTGTCCTTTTGTGGATCACATGCTGTTTGTGCACCTCCATTGTATTCCAACAGCAGATGGGGTTTACGATTGCCTGTCTGTCTTCGGCTATGTAACATTGTTTTCCAAAGGGATATAAATAAACCAGTATTGTGTCAATGTTTTGTATGCGCCACAAAAACTGTCGCTGCCTGGCAGGATTGACGCAGAACAGCTCAAATCGAAAATTAACGAGGCGCAAAGAAGCAAACATTTCTTCTTGAAAGCAAATAAGTCCTGTGGATAGGTGCTGTAGAAGGTGTTTTTTTATTGTTGTTGTTTTTTGATGGTGGGACAATTTCCTGGACTGTGTGAGGTGGCACAAATACAATGGAATACCTCTAATTTACAGTGTGGGACAACTGCACTGGCTGCAAGAAAGAACGAAAAATGACCTTCACTCAATTTAGAAGCATGTTCCCACTGAGGTAACAATCCAAATATTCTTCAAATCTGTTTACAGCATGATTATCATTTTTAAGTCAGTTATAGCAGTGACTGGCTACATACTGATCTCTGGAGAATGTTCCACGGTAACATTTGTTATGTTCTTATATGAACATAACAAATATTGGTTAAGGCTATCTTACAAGCATTTATTGCCTATGGTTTGAATGAAAAAAAAAAAAAAAAAAAACAGAGAGGGAAAGAGAGGGAAGATCTGTCGTAAGACCAGAGGCCACTTTACCCACATAATTCCTCCAGTCCAGCTGCAAACACTCATCCCGACTCTTTCCCCGCACTTTTCTAATCACAGTGAGCCCTTATCCAGCTGTGGCAAGCCTGTACGGAAGTCATATTTCATTCATGTGAATTAGTTAACAACTAATCAGTGAAATGTTAAGTCACCAAAGACCATATAACCTGGATTTGAACTTCACAGACATGATGCTAACGCAAGAATGATGCAAGAGACCTAAATTGTATGGATGCACATGTTTTTGTTGCAGTTGATTACGCTCTTGTTACAGTTACATATGCATGTTAATTTGCACACAGGAGTATATAAAGTAAAACAAAAAACAAAATGGGCCATCCCGACATGTGTTTATCTCTAAAGAACCACTGCAGGGAGAGGCACCTGAAGGAAGGTAGATAACGCCATTTACACAGTCTAGATAGAGATCCAAGAAAATACTAATTTCACGTCAATAAAATGGAGCCAAGTTTGTATTCAGTTTGTATTCAGTGTGAAGTTAGAATGCTAAAGGGCGGAAGTGAAATTTGGCAGGAACAGGCAGTAACTTTTAATAGGGACCCAGACACCCCTGTTACCTAATTCAGCTGGCTTCATGTTGCAGAGCTACTGCATTGATTTTCTCTTTGTTCCCTTTTTTTTTTTTACTTTGCTTTATCGGAAACCATCTCTCCTGTGGTACAAAACAACCCCCTTCTTTCTTGTATTTGAAATCAAGAACCAAGAAGAAAGTGCACAAATCCTCAAACTACTTTGGCCCACGGACTTCTCTCCTTCCACGTGATCCTCCATCCCCAAAGCAGAGTCAACATATCATGTTATGATGGGACTATTTGACTGAGAAACAATAGTGATGCCTGAATGGACGGATTCTTGTTGGACAAATTCACTGAAGGAAAACACACACATTCAAATAAAACCATGTTCCATGCAGGTTGATAGTGTTTTTCAACCTCCCAAAATCCCATGAGCACAATTTAAAAGAATGACCTGCAGATGAGCTTTGCCAGTCAATGGTGCCCCAACACCATGAAAGCAATCTATACAGCATCCACTCCCTTCAGGCACTCAGGAAGCTCACTTAAAGATATCAATACTCTGGGAAATGAGACACAGAGCAATGACCTCCGAGGCTGAGAACTTGGGCTGGCTGAAATGCCCCTTATTCTTATTCAAGGTGTTGAGTCCCAGCAGACTTCACTGGGTGAACTGCTCTCTGTCTCGTTAGAACGTCAAACTGCACAGTAAAAAGTTTGAAATCAATTACTGCTGCTTTGTCACTTCTGATTGTCTGCTCACATGGTGCGATCCGAGCTCTTTCTCTCACCAAACCATTCTTTGTGCAGAGCCGAACCAAACGTCAGCCAAAAATGTGTTTTTCTGTATTGTGCTTTCCATCCGTATTTGTGTCAAATACAATGTGATTTCCAATGTGACTCGATCACTCATACTGTAACTAAGGTTATGTGAATTAAAAAAAACTGTAAAAAAAACAATTGTCACAATGAAATAGCGTTCCAACTTAAAGAGAATTTTTGTTGAACTATATCCAAACTAAAGAGTCTATGGTGTATCATTTAACTGTTTTTTCAATTACTATTTTCTAAATGTCATTGAACTTCAAACATTTTTTCTCTCTGCTATCGTCAGCTGAGGATATTCAGCAGTATCCGAGGAGAAGAGCTTTTCCTTACTTTGAATAGTTCCGATAATTTTCTTTCTTGCGTCTCCCTTGGAACGCTGCACTGCCAATCAAATGTCAGGCTTTCAGTCCTTCTTGTCAAATCATCCTTATTGCCTGGGCAATAACAACCACAAAGGCCCTAGGAACACAAATCAACTGACGAGGAAATGACAGGAGGGATCCGGCGATAGCTGAATGGGTTATGGATAAAAGTATCACCGATTTGCTCAGACAAAAGACCTCCAGTCTGTTTCCCATTTGGACTGGAACTGCTGCATTGCAAGAATGCTCGGATGCTGAAGCTAACATGGTGTTTTATTTCATGAGCAGTCTACATACAGCACTATGTTTTCATGAAGGTTTAAATGCATGCTTTCAGGTTTAACCCAACAGACAAACGCAGCCTAAAGAATAGCTCCGATGTCTTAAGAAAAAGCTATAATTCTGCCAGCTCAGATCGATGATCTTCGATCGTTTCCTCACTCGCATATTCACAACTGAATTACTGCAAGGGACTTTCTGGGGCTAAGAGAGATACAGAAGCACAAAAAGCAGCTGTATTCTATCAGGATTTAAGTGGACTGAATATGGATATCTGTAGGAGTTTTAAGACCATATGGCGGACGGATTTGGAATGTGAAATAAGTGTGAAGGAATGGAAGAGAATAGTAGCAAACTCAGTGAAACATATCAGGGTAGCTTGAGGGAAGTTTACACAATATAAGCTAATACATATAGTTGACCTCCTCTAGACTACATAGGGTGGGTTTCTTACCTCATGACCTGAGTTGGAAATGTGGAACAAAAACTGACTTTTCCTACATGTGTTATGGGAATGTAGTTTGATGCAACCATTTTGGGTTGAAGTAATAAAGCACCTGGGGAAGGCTCTGGAGATAAAACCCCCATCTCGCTAAGAATATGCTTATTGGGTGACCAAAAACAAAGAATGGGAGTGTCAACACGTGACTTTACAGTTATAAAGATCAGGACAGTCACAACAGCCAGATTATCCTCAGGTTATGGAAAATTACATCCCCACTAGACTATAAAATTGGACTGAAACTATCACAGAGATAACATCCTACAAACAGATGTTGGCGAGAATTCATAATGATAGGGGGAGGGGCCATGACCATTTCTTTACTGTAAGCATGTAAGAACAACTTGATGTGAATGGAGATGGTATAGCTGCGACTAAATATTGTGTAAATTCCTCTGTACTGGCATGTATTTGTAGGTACCATATACCAAGGACCCACCGTAACCCCACCCATCGCAATTGTCTCAAGTGTAATTCCACGATGGCGTGCTAAACAAATCAGCCTTTTTCAAAAATCATAGTGATGTTAAACTAAAATAATAAGATACCTGAAGTGGCCTTTCACGGTGCTGCAACGTCTGGCCTCGGTTTTTCTCCCACTCTACTACCACAATAGCCTTTATTGTTATTATTTCCTTTATTATTCGACCAATGCAAAGCCCATTGCTGCCTTCTCATCTCATGGTGGGATGCCGTCGACTGTCAGTTGACCAACTCACCTCTGATCTGTCAAGTTCACATTTACTGGAGCCAAAATATAGTGCTACGTGTGTTGAGCATGACGAAGCGTAAGGGGGGTTTGCAGTCTCCTTAAATTCCACCTTAAAGGCTGCCTGAGCTCCTAATCTCCTGATCTCCTGACATTCGACAGACTGAGACAATCGAATGTCTCTTTACAGGTCTGCAAACAGGTGTGTCCTTTATCCTTCATCTAGCCTCTTTTACATGAATCCTTCACTTGGACTTTGGCTCATCATCAAGATTTACCATCAATAATCAGTCATCATGTGGAATCTTTATGTATATTCAAGAGTCAACCAATCCTTCAGAAATATATGCCTCCTTCTGAGACAGTTTTTGTTTTGTTCTAATTACAGTGCAGTAAGTTGTCAGGTAAAGCTCAGAGTCACTAGTCACATATTTTATGTAACAGAACACAGACGTTGAATGACTTTTTTTTTTTTTTTTAATCTACTGTCTGTTCCTCTCTCCACTGATTCTTTCTGATCATTTTTCCTGTCAACTCTGCATTTAAATGAGAACTGACAGAAGAAAAGAGGGGAAGAAAAGCACTGATGGCAGATCGTGAACTGATTGGGGACTGCAAACGAACAGGCCTGGCCATCTTGTTTATTTTATTTTTTTTTTATTTTTCCTTCTTTTATGTCACCTAATCTAATCTAGCTTCACCATATTGAGGACAGCCTCAAAAGCACAGTTTCAGTTTTCATTTAAAGGTGGCAGATGACTTATTTGCAATCCTGTTCTCTGCACCAAGCTCAGCATTTCACAAGTCTTGGAAGACTCACAAGGTGTCGCATAAGTTATGGTTGAAATATATGATTTTTTACTGTCATGACACCAGCAGCAACTGCAGGCCAGTAACACCAATGTCTGCTCCCATTTCGTCACCCCCCTGCCACAGCTATCCTGTTTAACTAGATCCCCATGAACCTCAAGCAACATTTCCACCTTGACTTTGACTAGTTTCATTGGACGTATAAAAACCTGTCCAGCCACCAGGAAAATAAAAAAAAAGGCATTGTAGATTTCTGCAGGTTCTAGACGTTTATAATGCCATTGTGGTGACCAGAAATATTACATATCAGTGCAGAGGCAGACACAGTGGTAAATGAGCAACGCTGTTGTATGACTATAAAATATCCTGTATCTTGTACTTTGCGGCAGGAGACAGCTGTAAGAGTCCGTTGTTGATCGTTTTGGGGTTTCATGACTTTTTGCTGCTGTAGTTGCCTTCATAACTTTTCTTTGAATACCCTTCTCAACTCTTTGCCAACACTGCATGAAGGTTTAGAAGGAATTGAACTGTGTAACTGTAAGTTTTTTTTTAAGGGTTCCAAACCCACACATATATGTTTTGATGCATTAGCATGAGCCTGTGTGTCCTTTTGTTTAGACAAGAAATGTTTGAGCAGTATAGCTTTAAAATTTGGTGTGTGTGTGTGTGTGAGTGTGTGTGTGTGTGTGTGTGTGTGTACTGCGTGCGTACACTGGAAAAGCCCATGTCTTTACCCAGTTTGTGCGACATGTTAATGTGCGTTAATGCTTGTGATTTTTCATGTGTTGTGTTTTAACGCTGGAAAAACCCAAGCAACTTCTGGAACCTTTACCAGTGTGAGACACGTCTAATGCACCTACTGTGTTAAGTGAGCCAGAGCCAGAACACTCAGTCCTCATGGAAGCTGACAGACTTGAAAGAGCTGCACATTAGAAGGATGCTTTAGCTCCTACCTCTCACTCCTAGTGATCATTTCACAGGTAAATTGAGCTGAAATCAAAGGCACATCCCTTGTGTGTGTGTGTGTATGGTGTGTGTGGTTGCCTTTGACAATGTTGTGATTAGGAAATCTGAAGTGCAGGCAGGCATTTTAGAAGTAACCATACAAACAAGTAAAAATCACACAAAAATCTGGCACAATGCATGAAATAAAACACACTCAGGTATAAGTTAAAATTAAAGAGGTGTGCCTTAATGCCCCTCCCCCTGTAAATTTTGCAGTTAATAAATACTACTGTCGCTATGGCAACCTCCAAGAAGGGCGCGCATTCACAGCGAAAAACCCAACAATTCTTTACTGCATCGTTATGCTGCATTTACAACTACATGTCAAAGACAACACGTGTGCTTTAGACGGACTCCGACTGTGGGCAGATTACTGAGGACTAGTATGAACACAGAAAGAACAGTCTGTTCTGTCGACCTATTTTAAAGAACCACCCCCGGATTCAAGTGCTATTGTGATACCTGCGGGTGCGTTGGTATATTACAACCTTCATTTAGAGGCAAGCTGAGATAGTGCCAGAAGCTCTTTCCCTCATGCCGCAGAAATCGCCACTTCCAAATCAAATCCATTTTGTCTTTAGATTTTTTGGCTCAATTCGACCTGTGTCCTATTAGTAGCACAGAGAATATTCATAGCCAACACATGGCTACAAAATGTAGAAGAAGTCATGCATGCTGTTTTTCCCTGGGGAGCACATTTATTCATGCTAAGAGAGACACAAAAGATTAACTTACCATACTCGAAAAGAGGCAAAGAACATGTCTGCTTCCTGCTAGAAGTGAGGAGAGGTGCCTACACGGATGCAGTCTGAAATGCAAAAAGAGAAGACTTCTGTGAGCACACGCGATGTGAATGACTTATGTTCCTTCACAGATGCATCCGAAACATTTGGCAGCACATGTCGGCGTGCAGGCAGCTCGTGTCATCCGCTCATTGTGCTCTGTGGCACGTTGGATAAGAGTGTCAGCCGAATGCTAAAAAACATACATATAAATCCTTCGCTTTATAGAACTTATCTTGGGGCTTCCTGTACACGAAGGCCCAGATTATTATTAACACAGCACCAATAAGCTTTGCAAAATGTGAGTCAAGTGAGTTTGAGGATTTATTTTATTCATTATTTCATATTTTTCAATGTCTAGACCACATGAAAATAAGATTTACTTGCATATGCGACTTATATTCATAATATAGAGTCGTTGCAGAAGATTCCGATGCTGTTAAATGTCACTTATCAGTTCCAACAAGTCTCCTCCCTCAGATTCTCAGCGCCCTCAGCCCTCACCATGACCATCTCCACAATATCCTAGCTCGCATTGTTTAACAAAGAGAAACTTCCAGCATCCAAAGCTGGTTCCTCTCAAAGGAGGACCGACGACCATTACAAACAATTACAACAACCATGTTTCATGTAGGTAGGTACCACAAAGTAGGGATCCACAAATCAGGGATCAGCTGCCTTAAACTTGTAAATGAACATCTGAATAAAATAATATTGAATAAAACAAATAAACCAATAACAGAATGCAATGAATGGAAATTCTAAAAACTTGGAAAAAAAAATCTAGCAATCTGTTTCTCACCAAGTGTTGTTTTTTTCTGTGATCCACTTTATCTAATGATAGCTTGCCCTGTCTGAAGCATTCTTACCATAGTACTACAAACATTACTTTTAGAAATAATGGCTTAGTCCAAACATCCAGTCAGTGCTTCCATGTTGCTGATAATCGCAGTGTGAGAGGAAGAGATGAGGATTGTTCACTTTCCGGCACATTGTCCCACATCTCAGGAGACGTCGGCTTCATTACACTGTCAATATGTCATGGTGACATGTACGTGTTAACTGGCTAGTTGTCTGTGATTGACTCAGGTTAGTAGTCAATAATAGTAGAGATATATTATCATGAAATATATGCACACGTTTCTATCCTAAATCCATCCTTTTTTTTTTTTAAATATCTCAAAGGTTAAACTTTGCTTCCAGTTGACTGCATTTCTCACTCGCTCTCTAAAGTAGAGTGTGGCTTCAATCACTGCGTTGTGCCAAATTATGCAGGTGGAAGACGTGGGCGCCCCTTTTCTCTGGATCCTCATCAAAAAAGGAGAATAGCGCTGTCCAGGGAAGGGATTTAGAAGGACTAAGGGCGAGAGGATGAAGAGCAGAGGAGAGCAATGAGGGGAAAAAAAAAAAAACACACTGAAAAGAAATCTTGAGTATACCAAGGTCAGCAAAGCTGAAACAAAACACGCACTGTATGCACTAGTACACAGAAACACACCACCCACATTCTTTCCCGTAAGACAACCTGCTGAGAACAGCTAAATTATCACCCAGGTCGATCTCAGCAATGCACCTCCAGACCTACGCACTCCATCACACGCGTTCACTCTCTTTCACGCAATTACACATTGGTCTCTGATTATTTTGGGAGCAATACCGCCCCCTCACCGCACTGTATTCAGGTACTAGGATATTATAATCGTGCTCAGTGATCTGAATCTGCATCATGGAGTGAAATGTTGAAAATCAGTGCAGCACTTCTGGCAGCGATACGTCTCAATATGACACGTATGTTGTATTTTTACACATAAACTAACTCTCACTCCGCCCCGCTCTCTGTGAGTGACATGACCTCTGCTCCATTGCTCAAACTACCCTCCCACCACCCTTCCCCAGCCAATAGCTTGTTGACAGATGGAAGAAACTGATGTGAAACCCTTGGACGTTATATAAAACATAAGAGTGCTAATGTGGAATAGATTTCGTTTTCTTCAGCCGTCAAGATTGTGACTGTAGCTACAAAATAATAAATACATCTGAAACGCAGACGACGCCGATTACGCTCCAACCCACATCCACGGGTGATTTAGTCACATCCCTCACAGCAGCTTCCTTCAAGCATAAAAGAAAACAACAATATACGCATCCACTTCTTGCAGTCGCATCAAATCACTGAGACTGCAGCTCAGTATATCTAAATGTATTCATGCTGTTCTACTTTGCTCAATAATAACACAAGATGCACATATACCTACCTTAGGTTTGACCTTGCTAGGCGACATGTGAGATCTAATGAAGTCACATTAAGGCATTAAACGAGAAGCAGCAACGAACACAACCGAGGCAGGTGTGGTGAGGTGTTCTTTGCGTGAACCCACTTCCTGGCGATCACACATGCTGCCAGCTCATTGGCTGACCCGCCGGACCCTGCCAGCCAATCACCTTGCGTCAAGGACAGCCTTCTGGATCGTTCTTCAACAAACAGTTGTAGTTTGTCATCGTGTTGTTTCCTCATTTGCATTAACTCATTAAAAAGTGATTATGTTGACATGTTAACACGGCTCCGGTGTCCTGTTCACTCTCGCTTTTACAACTAACAGTAGTCGTAAGTTTTAAAATGTGCTGCACCACGATGTAAATTATTCAAAACGAATGGAGATTTCTCCTCTTGATAATGCACCAAGATGCATATAAAATACGTCTTTGCGGGTGAGACGCACATCTCTACCAGTGACAGTGAGTCTGGAAGCCGCTCATTAAATCAACTCTGTTTTCATCCACAAATGAATGTGGTCCGTACTTGAGCTGTTGGGAGGAACTGATCATATCAGTGCTGATGATAAAAAGGAGTCAGTCTCTGCCATGAATGTGTATTTGACAATGTCATTATAGGATTAAGCATTTCCACTCTGTTCAAATGTGTCTAATCACAACAGGCCACTTGATTTATTTCTTTTAATCCCAATGTCATCTCTGACCTTGCTGTCTTAACATAAGAAATGACTGCAGTGAGTTGCAGTGAGAAAGACAATGAGCTAGTGCTCCGTAATCACTATTCTGGCACCATGATCTTGTGTTTAGGCAAACAAATATACTGGTATTAACTGCTTATGACAGTCAGACATGTGTAGGTTTTACTGCACGTATTACACCACCCACAAATCCATCATTGGGAGAAGATGTCTCCAGCTGTGGCTGTCAGAGAACATGCCGTGCATCTTTATGAATTAAAAATGTGCTCAGCAATACAGAGTATTTAAGTTTGGTTATGGCTGAAATTCTTATGTGTTATGCAGAGCTTTTACTTTACAATGGGCGGGTCCTAAATTATTCCCATAAAAGGTTACTTCCCCCTTCAATATAGTCCATAAGTCCCTTAAAGGCTCATTATTTAGTCGTCTTATAAAACTTCAATGAGAGACACAAACAGTGCTCCTGTTCGGCTGCATGTTCAACTAGTTATCAGTCCTGAAACATTCATGCTTATTCATTATAAAGGAGTCACTGCAGACGTGGAGAATAAAGGAAACATTTCAACATCACATAGGGGACAGACATTAATCCGTTCAAAGCCCTCTCCTAAATACCAAAGTGTGTTTTTTTTTTCCTGATTTTGCATGTTTTCATGTCTATTGATAGGAAGTTGTGAAGAACATTTTGAATCTGCCGACGCATTTCAATCAAGGCTTTGTCCTGAAATATTCATGGAATGTTCACAATAAAGTGGGAAAAAAATACATATAGAGAATGAAAATATATTTTTCTCTGTCTCCTGATTGCCTCCATCCTCATAATGTCTCAGGAGTTCCCTGAAGGCAACAAGCACGTAAATAATAGATGGGCCTGAAAGCTGTGTGGCTCCGTGAAGGAGTGTCTGCAATGCTCTTGGGATACAACATAGCGATTCATTAATTCATTTTAAGAAAAGAAGCAGCAACAGCTTTCTAACCAGTCGAAAGAGGCAAGTCTCAGCGAGAATAAGTGTTGAGTTCGTTATGCCAAACATTTGGTGCTGAGACAATGAAATACAGCGGGCGTACAATGTCGGAGCCTCGCAGGCAGAGACATCAAAGGCCCCGTTTGTCTCGGCCTCAGTTTACCAAGACAATGACGAGATGGAGATATAGTTCAAACTAATTTCAAAGAGAACTACTGGCAGTGTCATTATGAATATGTAAGCGAACTGCAATAATGAAACACGTCAAAATTTTACCTGGAGGTGGAAAAGTCTGTACGAATGAAAATAGTGTGGGATTTTTGTTTTGGATCTTGCTCCTTAAATAATTCAATTTTTTTTTTTTTTCGTCTCTTTTCAAAAAGCAACAAACAAGAGGAGACGAGCATGCTAGGCTACATTCCTCAATAATGTAGAGTGACTCATTTATGAACTGCCGTGACCATTTATATTTAACACACACATTATTTAAGGACAACAATCGGGTACATGTTGCTTTTCTATTAATTATCAATCAAGAAGCTGTTAGAGCTTCGAAAAGAGCTCCACGTTTCACGCCCCACACCTAGACTGACAAACACAGACAAATAAAGACTAATAAATGGATTTTATCGACATTCATAGACAATAGGCATACAGTTCAAAATTTCTGAAACGTCTTATTCTGAAAGAAAAAAAAGGACATTCACTTTGGTTACACCGAATAGGATCCTTTTCAGTTTCCTAAGTTATTTGGAGTAGGCTTGTAAACAGTGTCACGTCTCCCACTGGGACCTTTAGCGCGTACATTTGGGAGACTTTACATTGCAAGAATGTGTATGTAGGCCACAGCCCCAGAACACAAAGAGAACATGTGATTCACTCAAGATTTTTATTTTTTTTTAAAATGCCACAGCAGAGACAGTGTTGGAGAGACACACTGCTGAAGGGAAACCTATCTGGTACAACACAGCCTGTGTCAAGGCTGGAGTAATGGAATTTCCGTTTGAGTGTGGCGAACCAGGGTGTCCAGGCGGCGTCAGCCTTCACGGAGAGAGTGCAGGGTTGACCGGAATACTAATGAATATTCCTTCTCTACCCACCCAAAAGTCATACTCTTACTTTTATGTAGTAGCTCAACACCTCTAGAAATGATATGAATGATGATTAACAAGAGAAGCCCTCGTAGAGCTCCGACCTCCCCCAAGCAGATCGTTTCCATCCATTTTGTGATTTTCACCCAACACTATCGTCGTCCATTGATTTGATCTCCTCTAATAAACTCATTGATCATCAAAGCATGGCTTTGTCAACTAGTTATTAAAAAAAAAATCATCAGACACCTTATTGCACAAATTCAGACCTCTGAGCTTCTTTTTTTCTTTTTATTTCAGTAGCAAAATAAAAACAGAGCCTCCTTATAGGAGGTAATGACGGCAATAAACCACACAATGCTTTGCAGGCAAACTGGCATAAGAACGTTCCAGAGAGCAGACAGATAATGTCTGACTCAAAGTGAGTCGCCGCCTGTCACTCACTCACCAGATAGCTCGTCTCCTCGTGGCATTTCCCTAAAAGCATCAACGTGCACGAGACACTAAGTGACTGTGGCTTCTCCATCAATAGAACAAGTCTAACCCTCATCTGCTAGAGACATCTTTTCCCTCCCTATGTGGTTAAACATCCTAATTGCTTATGGGATGGTTCGAAAAGCTGCTGTTTATACCGGCATTAGTTCAATACGTGGTGTCTTACACGCAGAGAGACAGATGCACTAGCATGTATAGGGGTAATTTAACAGCAATATCCACAAACTACCATGTTGCTCATCTGTAGCCAATTGCAAACTGTGAATTTTCCTACTCTTGGTTGGTCTTTGTTAGAGAAAAGAGCGTGTTAAAAGCTACCTTTCTTACACAGCTACCATTTCATTTACTTCCATTACATGTAAATTAGAGTGAGACCCGGATTCTTTTGTCCGAAAGGGAACGTTATTTCAAAATGTTTTGCCCGGCCGCGCAAATGTCACGGTTGTGGGTGGGGGGGGTGGTGCGGATTGGGACCCGGTTTTAGCTGCAGGATGAGTACATTCATCATAAAATGAAAAAGGCACTGCTCTGAGCTCTATCC
The DNA here is from genome assembly GCF_965212315.1 of Lampetra planeri. NCBI lineage: Eukaryota > Metazoa > Chordata > Hyperoartia > Petromyzontiformes > Petromyzontidae > Lampetra > Lampetra planeri. The sequence continues at coordinate 25,543 of NW_027614186.1, forward strand.
GCGGACTGCTTGGTTTGCTGTTTGGCCCTAAGTGTCACTGTATCATTGCGGAATCAGTCTCGTGGATGCACTCACAGTTGGCCGCTGCCCTTTGAGCCATATTCATATATGTTGGGAGAGCGATACCACCACAGGCAGTGGAGGCGCTAGTGACAGTCCATCTATCAACACTATGAACACGTTCGAGGCGCGGCGCAGTGTTTCATGCGAGGAAATAGGACATGCATCCAAAGTCAACACACTGTGACACTTACATAGATCCATAAAACACCAGGGAGATCATTTCCACCCGAAATAATGTCTCAGGAGGAATCACAGACTCAGACTAAAAACTGAAAATGTCAATTTTTTTTCTTGGATCAAAACCCACGACAACATAATGTGGTGTTAGAATCAATGTTGGCTTCTGCTTCAGCTGTTATATCCCTGATTATTTTACATGCAGATTGAGGTGCCTACTGAAGCAAGACGTGAAGGAAATTGCAATGTTTGCATTAAAGACTGAATTCGAAGAAGAAGACAAAAAAAAGACCTTTCAGCCTATATATTAGCGGAAGTTAATGACTAAGAAAAAGCTGCGTTCAAATAGCATATCTGCCACTGTGATATTAATACAGCCCACATCTGCACAACCATCGGAGCAGAAAGTCTAATCACAATCATCATGTGCTGCGACAAACACACTGTAAAGTGATCATTTCCCATTTTGCCTTTCCCTTCATCTTAATGGGAATTGTTGGCGGTATATTAATGTCAATAGAAATATAGCTTTTTCAGTCACTGAACTGAAGTGAAGTAATACACATAGTTGCTTTCGATGACATTCCGGATACAAAGTCTCTTATCAGGCCAAAAAAAGACTCCAAACAGTGCATGAAGACAATTCTTTTTAAGTCACCTATTTTGAGGTTGTAAATAGCATCGGAAATGTAGAACACCACAAGACACACAGGTGACAAATTAAAGAAAACATCATGTGAATGGAAACAACGATAAGAAAAAAAAAAAAAAAAAAACACTACAGCCTTTGCGGTTGCCAGATTTCAACCCAATGTAATACTGAGGGAACGTTTTCAATCCAAATTCCTTTCTAACCTCACAAGAGCAATTTTAAAATGTCACTGCATAACACACCGCAGTTGCAACGCTGTGTCCAATTACTGAGCTCTTGTAGCCGGGAATGAAACAACGCTCTCCATCATCCAAACGCTGGATGAAGGAATGGCTTCAGGACGACTGATCCCTCCAACTCACTCAATCCATTCCAATCTATTACACTGACGCCGTTGTGATGGTCTCACACCTCACTGAGACTCTGTCTTTGTCCTTGAACGTGCCAACTAGGTGTTTCCACCCATAATATGGACTGTCTGTACTTGCTTAGGTACTACTTAGGTAGAAGAGTTAAACCGCGTAGACACGAGTGGAAGGTTTCAACTTTACTGTTTCCACCTTTTCACTTCCAATTAAGAGAATATTCATGAATAGAGATTGCATTTTTAAATGCAGCCATGTTTCTTTCTGAGTTCCATAAAATGTTTAATACCATGCTGGTGCAGTACGTTTCAGCCTCCAGAGATCGTTGTTTACTTTGATAATAAATGCAATCAAACCCCGGATAGGAAACTCAGTGGGTATTGATTTGCATTCTGGAACATGCCACACATGTCATCCAAATATGAACTGGACGCTCTCTGCAATGACTCAATGAAACACCAAGATGCGTGCTGCTAAAATGTCATTATCAGCTCATTAAATGGCCATAATCAGATGTAATTAAGAGCACATATTTGTGTACGTAGGGCCCCAGTTCACCTACTGTAGTTGAAAAGACGCGTCCTCCACCGTGGTAATTATGACCAAAGAGGTTGGAAAATAAGATGATTTGCATACAGAACAGGAAATTGTGCATAATGAGGCAGGCGGAGGTGGTGGATAGGTCAAACAAAACAGCAGACTTTTCAATAAAAGGACCTACGACCAACCAGCCTTAGAGAACAAAGAGATTTTGGATCTGAATCTGTAGCAGACCAGACTGTAAAATGAAGTATTGACATAAACAAAGTTGAAAACTTCAGATTCGTATCAGACCACCTGCTACTTGAAGGGTTTTATGTATGTGTAAACTGAAATCCCAAGACACACAATAATAATCGACATACATATGCATTTATAGAGCATGAGAGGTATATTCATTGGAAGTGACTGGTAAATAAATTGTTTATTTCAAAAAAATCTAACTAACTATATTCTCTGCTTGAAAGGAAACAATGAGCCATCATAGATCATTTATGTTTGCATAGCTAACAGCATCAATAACCTCAAGAAGCTTCTAGGATAAAAAAAATCAAAGTTTTTTTTTCTTCCTCTGTCTCTTTTGGATCTAAACCAAAGGATGTGGTGCGAGTCAATAGGATTTTAATGAGTGATAGTGCATGCATTATGAGTGCTTTTAAAGTTAGAAGGGCACAGATCCTCTTTGGTTAATGATGCTGAACAAGCATGCTTTATTCATAAATGCCTTCTTAAAATGTATGTTGGTAGAGAGCAGATTATGCTAATGATATTACCTCGCACATACCTACCAAACCTACTTTTAAGTGGGGCAATTCACCAAACACACACACACACACACACACACACACACACACACACACACACAATGACAAAAAGGTTCAGCAGCATCATATGATCTGACCTTGGGTTATTGTGTATAAACAATCTTTGGCACATTGACCTGCCTGTGGAGGTTTATACCTTTTCAATAGACATCAATATCTTTAAAAAATGTACATATCAACTTTTTAAACCAATAAAAGTAAAAACAACTTATTTGATCATTTTTTCCATCCTACAGTTGCAGCAGTGTCTGCACACCCTGAACATTTTTTTTTTTTAAATGCCACAGTATAACCCTGTTTCATTACATTGCCCAATTACTGAACTGTCGCAGCTTGGAATGACACACCGGTTATTTCTGTGATTTGTAATTCGCACTGGAGACATGGAATGTGATTCTAAATCCAGAAAACAACATAGTCATGTTGGTCCGACGATGTCAACCAGCTGGTGTACAGTTTTCCCAGTGCCTTTGTGCATGGTTCCATTGGGGGAAGGTGTGTGGGGGGGGGCAAACATCTGCCGGTTCAAACCTTGAAGCGCAGCTTGCATGTACAAACCAGAGGCAGAGATAATGGAACAACCCAACTGGATCATTCTTCTGCTCCCCTAAAGGCAATCATTTTTGCCTTCACAGTAAGTTCTGAAAATATCCACCACATCGTACAAGAGCACTGAGAGAGAGTGAAGAGTGCTGTAGAAAAAAAATAGAAAAAGAAAATGCAGAAGGTATGGTTTGTCTGAGTTTACTCAACGTAGCTACATTTTGTTTAGTTCATTTTCACTGAATTATTTGAATGTGATGATAAGAGCATGTGTGCCACAATCAGTCACATGTTGTACCAGCTATAGATATCATACTCAACCCCACTTTGTTTACTGACCCATGCAGCAGTAATGACGCCCTTGTGTTGGCTGTTTGGAGGTGCACACTGCCACGCATGCATGCGCTTAATGTTCCCTGTGTAG
>NW_027614187.1:0-2500 GCF_965212315.1 Lampetra planeri
AATCGCTCATTTTTGCGTCGCCAAATATCGTACGAACGCCGTGAAACTTCCACAGGCTTTTTCAGCAGATTTGCACGTGCACTCAAAAAAGTCAAAATTTGTACACATAGACCCCATCAAACGGGAGAAATTGGCCCGGATTGCTCTCATGTGCGTTACGGGGCATCGTTTCTCTCGCGCCGAATTCTCTCGAGCTGGGAAATCGCTCATTTTTGCGTCGCCAAATATCGTACGAACGCCGTGAAACTTCCACAGGCTTTTTCAGCAGATTTGCACGTGCACTCAAAAAAGTCAAAATTTTTACACATAGACCCCATCAAACGGGAGAAATTGGCCCGGATTGCTCTCATGTGCGTTACGGGGCATCGTTTCTGTCGCGCCGAATTCCATCGAGCTGGGAAATCGCTCATTTTTGCGTCGCCAAATATCGTACGAACGCCGTGAAACTTCCACAGGCTTTTCCAGCAGATTTGCACGTGCACTCAAAAAAGTCAAAATTTTTACACATAGACCCCATCAAACGGGAGAAATTGGCCGGGATTGCTCTCATGTGCGTTACGGGGGCATCGTTTCTCTCGCGCCGAATTCCATCGAGCTGGGAAATCGCTCATTTTTGCGTCGCCAAATATCGTACGAACGCCGTGAAACTTCCACAGGCTTTTCCAGCAGATTTGCACGTGCACTCAAAAAGTCAAAATTTTTACACATAGACCCCATCAAACGGGAGAAATTGGCCCGGATTGCTCTCATGTGCGTTACGGGGCATCGTTTCTCTCGCGCCGAATTCTCTCGAGCTGGGAAATCGCTCATTTTTGCGTCGCCAAATATCGTACGAACGCCGTGAAACTTCCACAGGCTTTTTCAGCAGATTTGCACCTGCACTCCAAAAAGTCAAAATTTTTACACATAGACCCCATCAAACGGGAGAAATTGGCCCGGATTGCTCTCATGTGCGTTACGGGGCATCGTTTCTCTCGCTCCGAATTCCATCGAGCTTGGAAATCGCTCATTTTTGCGTCGCCAAATATCGTACGAACGCCGTGAAACTTCCACAGGCTTTTCCAGCAGATTTGCACCTGCACTCAAAAAAGTCAAAATTTTTACACATAGACCCCATCAAACGGGAGAAATTGGCCCGGATTGCTCTCATGTGCGTTACGGGGCATCGTTTCTGTCGCGCCGAATTCCATCGAGCTGGGAAATCGCTCATTTTTGCGTCGCCAAATATCGTACGAACGCCGTGAAACTTCCACAGGCTTTTCCAGCAGATTGGCACGTGCACTCAAAAAAGTCAAAATTTGTACACATAGACCCCATCAAACGGGAGAAATTGGCCGGGATTGCTCTCATGTGCGTTACGGGGCATCGTTTCTCTCGCTCCGAATTCCATCGAGCTGGGAAATCGCTCATTTTTGCGTCGCCAAATATCGTACGAACGCCGTGAAACTTCCACAGGCTTTTTCAGCAGATTTGCACGTGCACTCAAAAAAGTCAAAATTTGTACACATAGACCCCATCAAACGGAGAAATTGGCCCGGATTGCTCTCATGTGCGTTACGGGGCATCGTTTCTCTCGCGCCGAATTCCATCGAGCTGGGAAATCGCTCATTTTTGCGTCGCCAAATATCGTACGAACGCCGTGAAACTTCCACAGGCTTTTCCAGCAGATTTGCACCTGCACTCAAAAAAGTCAAAATTTTTACACATAGACCCCATCAAACGGGAGAAATTGGCCCGGATTGCTCTCATGTGCGTTACGGGGCATCGTTTCTCTCGCGCCGAATTCTCTCGAGCTGGGAAATCGCTCATTTTTGCGTCGCCAAATATCGTACGAACGCCGTGAAACTTCCACAGGCTTTTTCAGCAGATTTGCACCTGCACTCAAAAAAGTCAAAATTTTTACACATAGACCCCATCAAACGGGAGAAATTGGCCCGGATTGCTCTCATGTGCGTTACGGGGCATCGTTTCTCTCGCGCCGAATTCCATCGAGCTGGGAAATCGCTCATTTTTGCGTCGCCAAATATCGTACGAACGCCGTGAAACTTCCACAGGCTTTTTCAGCAGATTTGCACGTGCACTCAAAAAAGTCAAAATTTTTACACATAGACCCCATCAAACGGGAGAAATTGGCCCGGGATTGCTCTCATGTGCGTTACGGGGCATCGTTTCTCTCGCGCCGAATTCTCTCGAGCTGGGAAATCGCTCATTTTTGCGTCGCCAAATATCGTACGAACGCCGTGAAACTTCCACAGGCTTTTTCAGCAGATTTGCACGTGCACTCAAAAAAGTCAAAATTTGTACACATAGACCCCATCAAACGGGAGAAATTGGCCGGGATTGCTCTCATGTGCGTTACGGGGCATCGTTTCTCTCGCTCCGAATTCCATCGAGCTGGGAAATCGCTCATTTTTGCGTCGCCAAATATCGTACGAACGCCGTGAAACTTCCACAGGCTTTTTCAGCAGATTTGCACGTGCACTCAAAAAAGTCAAAATTT
>NW_027614187.1:12500-29081 GCF_965212315.1 Lampetra planeri
TCGGATGAAACTTCCACAGGCTTTTCCAGCAGATTTGCACCTGCACTCAAAAAAGTCAAAATTTTTACACATAGACCCCATCAAACGGGAGAAATTGGCCCGGATTGCTCTCATGTGCGTTACGGGGCATCGTTTCTCTCGCGCCGAATTCTCTCGAGCTGGGAAATCGCTCATTTTTGCGTCGCCAAATATCGTACGAACGCCGTGAAACTTCCACAGGCTTTTTCAGCAGATTTGCACGTGCACTCAAAAAAGTCAAAATTTTTACACATAGACCCCATCAAACGGGAGAAATTGGCCCGGATTGCTCTCATGTGCGTTACGGGGCATCGTTTCTCTCGCGCCGAATTCCATCGAGCTGGGAAATCGCTCATTTTGCGTCGCCAAATATCGTACGAACGCCGTGAAACTTCCACAGGCTTTTTCAGCAGATTTGCACCTGCACTCAAAAAAGTCAAAATTTTTACACATAGACCCCATCAAACGGGAGAAATTGGCCCGGATTGCTCTCATGTGCGTTACGGGGCATCGTTTCTCTCGCGCCGAATTCTCTCGAGCTGGGAAATCGCTCATTTTTGCGTCGCCAAATATCGTACGAACGCCGTGAAACTTCCACAGGCTTTTTCAGCAGATTTGCACGTGCACTCAAAAAAGTCAAAATTTTTACACATAGACCCCATCAAACGGGAGAAATTGGCCCGGATTGCTCTCATGTGCGTTACGGGGCATCGTTTCTGTCGCGCCGAATTCCATCGAGCTGGGAAATCGCTCATTTTTGCGTCGCCAAATATCGTACGAACGCCGTGAAACTTCCACAGGCTTTTTCAGCAGATTTGCACGTGCACTCAAAAAAGTCAAAATTTGTACACATAGACCCCATCAAACGGGAGAAATTGGCCCGGATTGCTCTCATGTGCGTTACTGGGCATCGTTTCTCTCGCGCCGAATTCTCTCGAGCTGGGAAATCGCTCATTTTTGCGTCGCCAAATATCGTACGAACGCCGTGAAACTTCCACAGGCTTTTTCAGCAGATTTGCACGTGCACTCAAAAAAGTCAAAATTTTTACACATAGACCCCATCAAACGGGAGAAATTGGCCGGGATTGCTCTCATGTGCGTTACGGGGCATCGTTTCTCTCGCGCCGAATTCCATCGAGCTGGGAAATCGCTCATTTTTGCGTCGCCAAATATCGTACGAACGCCGTGAAACTTCCACAGGCTTTTCCAGCAGATTTGCACGTGCACTCAAAAAAGTCAAAATTTTTACACATAGACCCCATCAAACGGGAGAAATTGGCCCGGATTGCTCTCATGTGCGTTACGGGGCATCGTTTCTCTCGCGCCGAATTCTCTCGAGCTGGGAAATCGCTCATTTTTGCGTCGCCAAATATCGTACGAACGCCGTGAAACTTCCACAGGCTTTTTCAGCAGATTTGCACCTGCACTCAAAAAAGTCAAAATTTTTACACATAGACCCCATCAAACGGGAGAAATTGGCCCGGATTGCTCTCATGTGCGTTACGGGGCATCGTTTCTCTCGCTCCGAATTCCATCGAGCTTGGAAATCGCTCATTTTTGCGTCGCCAAATATCGTACGAACGCCGTGAAACTTCCACAGGCTTTTCCAGCAGATTTGCACCTGCACTCAAAAAAGTCAAAATTTTTACACATAGACCCCATCAAACGGGAGAAATTGGCCCGGATTGCTCTCATGTGCGTTACGGGGCATCGTTTCTCTCGCGCCGAATTCTCTCGAGCTGGGAAATCGCTCATTTTTGCGTCGCCAAATATCGTACGAACGCCGTGAAACTTCCACAGGCTTTTTCAGCAGATTTGCACCTGCACTCAAAAAAGTCAAAATTTGTACACATAGACCCCATCAAACGGGAGAAATTGGCCGGGATTGCTCTCATGTGCGTTACGGGGCATCGTTTCTCTCGCTCCGAATTCCATCGAGCTGGGAAATCGCTCATTTTTGCGTCGCCAAATATCGTACGAACGCCGTGAAACTTCCACAGGCTTTTTCAGCAGATTTGCACGTGCACTCAAAAAAGTCAAAATTTGTACACATAGACCCCATCAAACGGGAGAAATTGGCCGGGATTGCTCTCATGTGCGTTACGGGGCATCGTTTCTCTCGCGCCGAATTCCATCGAGCTGGGAAATCGCTCATTTTTGCGTCGCCAAATATCGTACGAACGCCGTGAAACTTCCACAGGCTTTTCCAGCAGATTTGCACGTGCACTCAAAAAAGTCAAAATTTTTACACATAGACCCCATCAAACGGGAGAAATTGGCCCGGATTGCTCTCATGTGCGTTACGGGGCATCGTTTCTCTCGCGCCGAATTCTCTCGAGCTGGGAAATCGCTCATTTTTGCGTCGCCAAATATCGTACGAACGCCGTGAAACTTCCACAGGCTTTTTCAGCAGATTTGCACCTGCACTCAAAAAAGTCAAAATTTTTACACATAGACCCCATCAAACGGGAGAAATTGGCCCGGATTGCTCTCATGTGCGTTACGGGGCATCGTTTCTCTCGCTCCGAATTCCATCGAGCTTGGAAATCGCTCATTTTTGCGTCGCCAAATATCGTACGAACGCCGTGAAACTTCCACAGGCTTTTCCAGCAGATTTGCACCTGCACTCAAAAAAGTCAAAATTTTTACACATAGACCCCATCAAACGGGAGAAATTGGCCCGGATTGCTCTCATGTGCGTTACGGGGCATCGTTTCTGTCGCGCCGAATTCCATCGAGCTGGGAAATCGCTCATTTTTGCGTCGCCAAATATCGTACGAACGCCGTGAAACTTCCACAGGCTTTTCCAGCAGATTTGCACGTGCACTCAAAAAAGTCAAAATTTTTACACATAGACCCCATCAAACGGGAGAAATTGGCCCGGATTGCTCTCATGTGCGTTACGGGGCATCGTTTCTCTCGCGCCGAATTCTCTCGAGCTGGGAAATCGCTCATTTTTGCGTCGCCAAATATCGTACGAACGCCGTGAAACTTCCACAGGCTTTTTCAGCAGATTTGCACCTGCACTCAAAAAAGTCAAAATTTTTACACATAGACCCCATCAAACGGGAGAAATTGGCCCGGATTGCTCTCATGTGCGTTACGGGGCATCGTTTCTCTCGCTCCGAATTCCATCGAGCTTGGAAATCGCTCATTTTTGCGTCGCCAAATATCGTACGAACGCCGTGAAACTTCCACAGGCTTTTCCAGCAGATTTGCACCTGCACTCAAAAAAGTCAAAATTTTTACACATAGACCCCATCAAACGGGAGAAATTGGCCGGGATTGCTCTCATGTGCGTTACGGGGCATCGTTTCTCTCGCTCCGAATTCCATCGAGCTGGGAAATCGCTCATTTTTGCGTCGCCAAATATCGTACGAACGCCGTGAAACTTCCACAGGCTTTTTCAGCAGATTTGCACGTGCACTCAAAAAAGTCAAAATTTGTACACATAGACCCCATCAAACGGGAGAAATTGGCCGGGATTGCTCTCATGTGCGTTACGGGGCATCGTTTCTCTCGCGCCGAATTCCATCGAGCTGGGAAATCGCTCATTTTTGCGTCGCCAAATATCGTACGAACGCCGTGAAACTTCCACAGGCTTTTTCAGCAGATTTGCACGTGCACTCAAAAAAGTCAAAATTTTTACACATAGACCCCATCAAACGGGAGAAATTGGCCGGGATTGCTCTCATGTGCGTTACGGGGCATCGTTTCTCTCGCTCCGAATTCCATCGAGCTGGGAAATCGCTCATTTTTGCGTCGCCAAATATCGTACGAACGCCGTGAAACTTCCACAGGCTTTTTCAGCAGATTTGCACGTGCACTCAAAAAAGTCAAAATTTTTACACATAGACCCCATCAAACGGGAGAAATTGGCCGGGATTGCTCTCATGTGCGTTACGGGGCATCGTTTCTCTCGCGCCGAATTCCATCGAGCTGGGAAATCGCTCATTTTTGCGTCGCCAAATATCGTACGAACGCCGTGAAACTTCCACAGGCTTTTCCAGCAGATTGGCACGTGCACTCAAAAAAGTCAAAATTTGTACACATAGACCCCATCAAACGGGAGAAATTGGCCGGGATTGCTCTCATGTGCGTTACGGGGCATCGTTTCTCTCGCTCCGAATTCCATCGAGCTGGGAAATCGCTCATTTTTGCGTCGCCAAATATCGTACGAACGCCGTGAAACTTCCACAGGCTTTTCCAGCAGATTTGCACCTGCACTCAAAAAAGTCAAAATTTTTACACATAGACCCCATCAAACGGGAGAAATTGGCCCGGATTGCTCTCATGTGCGTTACGGGGCATCGTTTCTCTCGCGCCGAATTCTCTCGAGCTGGGAAATCGCTCATTTTTGCGTCGCCAAATATCGTACGAACGCCGTGAAACTTCCACAGGCTTTTTCAGCAGATTTGCACCTGCACTCAAAAAAGTCAAAATTTTTACACATAGACCCCATCAAACGGGAGAAATTGGCCCGGATTGCTCTCATGTGCGTTACGGGGCATCGTTTCTCTCGCGCCGAATTCCATCGAGCTGGGAAATCGCTCATTTTTGCGTCGCCAAATATCGTACGAACGCCGTGAAACTTCCACAGGCTTTTTCAGCAGATTTGCACGTGCACTCAAAAAAGTCAAAATTTTTACACATAGACCCCATCAAACGGGAGAAATTGGCCCGGATTGCTCTCATGTGCGTTACGGGGCATCGTTTCTCTCGCGCCGAATTCTCTCGAGCTGGGAAATCGCTCATTTTTGCGTCGCCAAATATCGTACGAACGCCGTGAAACTTCCACAGGCTTTTTCAGCAGATTTGCACGTGCACTCAAAAAAGTCAAAATTTGTACACATAGACCCCATCAAACGGGAGAAATTGGCCGGGATTGCTCTCATGTGCGTTACGGGGCATCGTTTCTCTCGCTCCGAATTCCATCGAGCTGGGAAATCGCTCATTTTTGCGTCGCCAAATATCGTACGAACGCCGTGAAACTTCCACAGGCTTTTTCAGCAGATTTGCACGTGCACTCAAAAAAGTCAAAATTTTTACACATAGACCCCATCAAACGGGAGAAATTGGCCGGGATTGCTCTCATGTGCGTTACGGGGCATCGTTTCTCTCGCGCCGAATTCCATCGAGCTGGGAAATTGCTCATTTTTGCGTCGCCAAATATCGTACGAACGCCGTGAAACTTCCACAGGCTTTTCCAGCAGATTTGCACGTGCACTCAAAAAAGTCAAAATTTTTACACATAGACCCCATCAAACGGGAGAAATTGGCCCGGATTGCTCTCATGTGCGTTACGGGGCATCGTTTCTCTCGCGCCGAATTCTCTCGAGCTGGGAAATCGCTCATTTTTGCGTCGCCAAATATCGTACGAACGCCGTGAAACTTCCACAGGCTTTTTCAGCAGATTTGCACCTGCACTCCAAAAAGTCAAAATTTTTACACATAGACCCCATCAAACGGGAGAAATTGGCCCGGATTGCTCTCATGTGCGTTACGGGGCATCGTTTCTCTCGCTCCGAATTCCATCGAGCTTGGAAATCGCTCATTTTTGCGTCGCCAAATATCGTACGAACGCCGTGAAACTTCCACAGGCTTTTCCAGCAGATTTGCACCTGCACTCAAAAAAGTCAAAATTTTTACACATAGACCCCATCAAACGGGAGAAATTGGCCCGGATTGCTCTCATGTGCGTTACGGGGCATCGTTTCTGTCGCGCCGAATTCCATCGAGCTGGGAAATCGCTCATTTTTGCGTCGCCAAATATCGTACGAACGCCGTGAAACTTCCACAGGCTTTTCCAGCAGATTGGCACGTGCACTCAAAAAAGTCAAAATTTGTACACATAGACCCCATCAAACGGGAGAAATTGGCCGGGATTGCTCTCATGTGCGTTACGGGGCATCGTTTCTCTCGCTCCGAATTCCATCGAGCTGGGAAATCGCTCATTTTTGCGTCGCCAAATATCGTACGAACGCCGTGAAACTTCCACAGGCTTTTTCAGCAGATTTGCACGTGCACTCAAAAAAGTCAAAATTTGTACACATAGACCCCATCAAACGGGAGAAATTGGCCCGGATTGCTCTCATGTGCGTTACGGGGCATCGTTTCTCTCGCGCCGAATTCCATCGAGCTGGGAAATCGCTCATTTTTGCGTCGCCAAATATCGTACGAACGCCGTGAAACTTCCACAGGCTTTTCCAGCAGATTTGCACCTGCACTCAAAAAAGTCAAAATTTTTACACATAGACCCCATCAAACGGGAGAAATTGGCCCGGATTGCTCTCATGTGCGTTACGGGGCATCGTTTCTCTCGCGCCGAATTCTCTCGAGCTGGGAAATCGCTCATTTTTGCGTCGCCAAATATCGTACGAACGCCGTGAAACTTCCACAGGCTTTTTCAGCAGATTTGCACCTGCACTCAAAAAAGTCAAAATTTTTACACATAGACCCCATCAAACGGGAGAAATTGGCCCGGATTGCTCTCATGTGCGTTACGGGGCATCGTTTCTCTCGCGCCGAATTCCATCGAGCTGGGAAATCGCTCATTTTTGCGTCGCCAAATATCGTACGAACGCCGTGAAACTTCCACAGGCTTTTTCAGCAGATTTGCACGTGCACTCAAAAAAGTCAAAATTTTTACACATAGACCCCATCAAACGGGAGAAATTGGCCCGGATTGCTCTCATGTGCGTTACGGGGCATCGTTTCTCTCGCGCCGAATTCTCTCGAGCTGGGAAATCGCTCATTTTTGCGTCGCCAAATATCGTACGAACGCCGTGAAACTTCCACAGGCTTTTTCAGCAGATTTGCACGTGCACTCAAAAAAGTCAAAATTTGTACACATAGACCCCATCAAACGGGAGAAATTGGCCGGGATTGCTCTCATGTGCGTTACGGGGCATCGTTTCTCTCGCTCCGAATTCCATCGAGCTGGGAAATCGCTCATTTTTGCGTCGCCAAATATCGTACGAACGCCGTGAAACTTCCACAGGCTTTTTCAGCAGATTTGCACGTGCACTCAAAAAAGTCAAAATTTTTACACATAGACCCCATCAAACGGGAGAAATTGGCCGGGATTGCTCTCATGTGCGTTACGGGGCATCGTTTCTCTCGCGCCGAATTCCATCGAGCTGGGAAATCGCTCATTTTTGCGTCGCCAAATATCGTACGAACGCCGTGAAACTTCCACAGGCTTTTCCAGCAGATTTGCACCTGCACTCAAAAAAGTCAAAATTTTTACACATAGACCCCATCAAACGGGAGAAATTGGCCCGGATTGCTCTCATGTGCGTTACGGGGCATCGTTTCTCTCGCTCCGAATTCCATCGAGCTTGGAAATCGCTCATTTTTGCGTCGCCAAATATCGTACGAACGCCGTGAAACTTCCACAGGCTTTTCCAGCAGATTTGCACCTGCACTCAAAAAAGTCAAAATTTTTACACATAGACCCCATCAAACGGGAGAAATTGGCCCGGATTGCTCTCATGTGCGTTACGGGGCATCGTTTCTCTCGCGCCGAATTCTCTCGAGCTGGGAAATCGCTCATTTTTGCGTCGCCAAATATCGTACGAACGCCGTGAAACTTCCACAGGCTTTTTCAGCAGATTTGCACCTGCACTCAAAAAAGTCAAAATTTGTACACATAGACCCCATCAAACGGGAGAAATTGGCCCGGATTGCTCTCATGTGCGTTACGGGGCATCGTTTCTCTCGCTCCGAATTCCATCGAGCTTGGAAATCGCTCATTTTTGCGTCGCCAAATATCGTACGAACGCCGTGAAACTTCCACAGGCTTTTCCAGCAGATTTGCACCTGCACTCAAAAAAGTCAAAATTTTTACACATAGACCCCATCAAACGGGAGAAATTGGCCCGGATTGCTCTCATGTGCGTTACGGGGCATCGTTTCTGTCGCGCCGAATTCCATCGAGCTGGGAAATCGCTCATTTTTGCGTCGCCAAATATCGTACGAACGCCGTGAAACTTCCACAGGCTTTTCCAGCAGATTGGCACGTGCACTCAAAAAAGTCAAAATTTGTACACATAGACCCCATCAAACGGGAGAAATTGGCCGGGATTGCTCTCATGTGCGTTACGGGGCATCGTTTCTCTCGCTCCGAATTCCATCGAGCTGGGAAATCGCTCATTTTTGCGTCGCCAAATATCGTACGAACGCCGTGAAACTTCCACAGGCTTTTTCAGCAGATTTGCACCTGCACTCAAAAAAGTCAAAATTTTTACACATAGACCCCATCAAACGGGAGAAATTGGCCCGGATTGCTCTCATGTGCGTTACGGGGCATCGTTTCTCTCGCGCCGAATTCCATCGAGCTGGGAAATCGCTCATTTTTGCGTCGCCAAATATCGTACGAACGCCGTGAAACTTCCACAGGCTTTTTCAGCAGATTTGCACGTGCACTCAAAAAAGTCAAAATTTGTACACATAGACCCCATCAAACGGGAGAAATTGGCCCGGATTGCTCTCATGTGCGTTACGGGGCATCGTTTCTCTCGCGCCGAATTCTCTCGAGCTGGGAAATCGCTCATTTTTGCGTCGCCAAATATCGTACGAACGCCGTGAAACTTCCACAGGCTTTTTCAGCAGATTTGCACGTGCACTCAAAAAAGTCAAAATTTGTACACATAGACCCCATCAAACGGGAGAAATTGGCCGGGATTGCTCTCATGTGCGTTACGGGGCATCGTTTCTCTCGCTCCGAATTCCATCGAGCTGGGAAATCGCTCATTTTTGCGTCGCCAAATATCGTACGAACGCCGTGAAACTTCCACAGGCTTTTTCAGCAGATTTGCACGTGCACTCAAAAAAGTCAAAATTTTTACACATAGACCCCATCAAACGGGAGAAATTGGCCGGGATTGCTCTCATGTGCGTTACGGGGCATCGTTTCTCTCGCGCCGAATTCCATCGAGCTGGGAAATCGCTCATTTTTGCGTCGCCAAATATCGTACGAACGCCGTGAAACTTCCACAGGCTTTTCCAGCAGATTTGCACCTGCACTCAAAAAAGTCAAAATTTTTACACATAGACCCCATCAAACGGGAGAAATTGGCCCGGATTGCTCTCATGTGCGTTACGGGGCATCGTTTCTCTCGCTCCGAATTCCATCGAGCTTGGAAATCGCTCATTTTGCGTCGCCAAATATCGTACGAACGCCGTGAAACTTCCACAGGCTTTTCCAGCAGATTTGCACCTGCACTCAAAAAAGTCAAAATTTTTACACATAGACCCCATCAAACGGGAGAAATTGGCCCGGATTGCTCTCATGTGCGTTACGGGGCATCGTTTCTCTCGCGCCGAATTCTCTCGAGCTGGGAAATCGCTCATTTTTGCGTCGCCAAATATCGTACGAACGCCGTGAAACTTCCACAGGCTTTTTCAGCAGATTTGCACCTGCACTCAAAAAAGTCAAAATTTGTACACATAGACCCCATCAAACGGGAGAAATTGGCCGGGATTGCTCTCATGTGCGTTACGGGGCATCGTTTCTCTCGCTCCGAATTCCATCGAGCTGGGAAATCGCTCATTTTTGCGTCGCCAAATATCGTACGAACGCCGTGAAACTTCCACAGGCTTTTTCAGCAGATTTGCACGTGCACTCAAAAAAGTCAAAATTTGTACACATAGACCCCATCAAACGGGAGAAATTGGCCGGGATTGCTCTCATGTGCGTTACGGGGCATCGTTTCTCTCGCGCCGAATTCCATCGAGCTGGGAAATCGCTCATTTTTGCGTCGCCAAATATCGTACGAACGCCGTGAAACTTCCACAGGCTTTTCCAGCAGATTTGCACGTGCACTCAAAAAAGTCAAAATTTTTACACATAGACCCCATCAAACGGGAGAAATTGGCCCGGATTGCTCTCATGTGCGTTACGGGGCATCGTTTCTCTCGCGCCGAATTCTCTCGAGCTGGGAAATCGCTCATTTTTGCGTCGCCAAATATCGTACGAACGCCGTGAAACTTCCACAGGCTTTTCCAGCAGATTTGCACGTGCACTCAAAAAAGTCAAAATTTTTACACATAGACCCCATCAAACGGGAGAAATTGGCCGGGATTGCTCTCATGTGCGTTACGGGGCATCGTTTCTCTCGCTCCGAATTCCATCGAGCTGGGAAATCGCTCATTTTTGCGTCGCCAAATATCGTACGAACGCCGTGAAACTTCCACAGGCTTTTTCAGCAGATTTGCACGTGCACTCAAAAAAGTCAAAATTTTTACACATAGACCCCATCAAACGGGAGAAATTGGCCGGGATTGCTCTCATGTGCGTTACGGGGCATCGTTTCTCTCGCGCCGAATTCCATCGAGCTGGGAAATCGCTCATTTTTGCGTCGCCAAATATCGTACGAACGCCGTGAAACTTCCACAGGCTTTTCCAGCAGATTGGCACGTGCACTCAAAAAAGTCAAAATTTGTACACATAGACCCCATCAAACGGGAGAAATTGGCCGGGATTGCTCTCATGTGCGTTACGGGGCATCGTTTCTCTCGCTCCGAATTCCATCGAGCTGGGAAATCGCTCATTTTTGCGTCGCCAAATATCGTACGAACGCCGTGAAACTTCCACAGGCTTTTCCAGCAGATTTGCACCTGCACTCAAAAAAGTCAAAATTTTTACACATAGACCCCATCAAACGGGAGAAATTGGCCCGGATTGCTCTCATGTGCGTTACGGGGCATCGTTTCTCTCGCGCCGAATTCTCTCGAGCTGGGAAATCGCTCATTTTTGCGTCGCCAAATATCGTACGAACGCCGTGAAACTTCCACAGGCTTTTTCAGCAGATTTGCACCTGCACTCAAAAAAGTCAAAATTTTTACACATAGACCCCATCAAACGGGAGAAATTGGCCCGGATTGCTCTCATGTGCGTTACGGGGCATCGTTTCTCTCGCGCCGAATTCCATCGAGCTGGGAAATCGCTCATTTTTGCGTCGCCAAATATCGTACGAACGCCGTGAAACTTCCACAGGCTTTTTCAGCAGATTTGCACGTGCACTCAAAAAAGTCAAAATTTGTACACATAGACCCCATCAAACGGGAGAAATTGGCCCGGATTGCTCTCATGTGCGTTACGGGGCATCGTTTCTCTCGCGCCGAATTCTCTCGAGCTGGGAAATCGCTCATTTTTGCGTCGCCAAATATCGTACGAACGCCGTGAAACTTCCACAGGCTTTTTCAGCAGATTTGCACCTGCACTCAAAAAAGTCAAAATTTTTACACATAGACCCCATCAAACGGGAGAAATTGGCCCGGATTGCTCTCATGTGCGTTACGGGGCATCGTTTCTGTCGCGCCGAATTCCATCGAGCTGGGAAATCGCTCATTTTTGCGTCGCCAAATATCGTACGAACGCCGTGAAACTTCCACAGGCTTTTTTCCAGCAGATTTGCACGTGCACTCAAAAAAGTCAAAATTTTTACACATAGACCCCATCAAACGGGAGAAATTGGCCCGGATTGCTCTCATGTGCGTTACGGGGCATCGTTTCTCTCGCGCCGAATTCTCTCGAGCTGGGAAATCGCTCATTTTTGCGTCGCCAAATATCGTACGAACGCCGTGAAACTTCCACAGGCTTTTTCAGCAGATTTGCACGTGCACTCAAAAAAGTCAAAATTTTTACACATAGACCCCATCAAACGGGAGAAATTGGCCGGGATTGCTCTCATGTGCGTTACGGGGCATCGTTTCTCTCGCTCCGAATTCCATCGAGCTGGGAAATCGCTCATTTTTGCGTCGCCAAATATCGTACGAACGCCGTGAAACTTCCACAGGCTTTTTCAGCAGATTTGCACGTGCACTCAAAAAAGTCAAAATTTTTACACATAGACCCCATCAAACGGGAGAAATTGGCCGGGATTGCTCTCATGTGCGTTACGGGGCATCGTTTCTCTCGCGCCGAATTCCATCGAGCTGGGAAATCGCTCATTTTTGCGTCGCCAAATATCGTACGAACGCCGTGAAACTTCCACAGGCTTTTTCAGCAGATTGGCACGTGCACTCAAAAAAGTCAAAATTTGTACACATAGACCCCATCAAACGGGAGAAATTGGCCGGGATTGCTCTCATGTGCGTTACGGGGCATCGTTTCTCTCGCTCCGAATTCCATCGAGCTGGGAAATCGCTCATTTTTGCGTCGCCAAATATCGTACGAACGCCGTGAAACTTCCACAGGCTTTTCCAGCAGATTTGCACCTGCACTCAAAAAAGTCAAAATTTTTACACATAGACCCCATCAAACGGGAGAAATTGGCCCGGATTGCTCTCATGTGCGTTACGGGGCATCGTTTCTCTCGCGCCGAATTCTCTCGAGCTGGGAAATCGCTCATTTTTGCGTCGCCAAATATCGTACGAACGCCGTGAAACTTCCACAGGCTTTTTCAGCAGATTTGCACGTGCACTCAAAAAAGTCAAAATTTTTACACATAGACCCCATCAAACGGGAGAAATTGGCCCGGATTGCTCTCATGTGCGTTACGGGGCATCGTTTCTGTCGCGCCGAATTCCATCGAGCTGGGAAATCGCTCATTTTTGCGTCGCCAAATATCGTACGAACGCCGTGAAACTTCCACAGGCTTTTTCAGCAGATTTGCACGTGCACTCAAAAAAGTCAAAATTTGTACACATAGACCCCATCAAACGGGAGAAATTGGCCCGGATTGCTCTCATGTGCGTTACGGGGCATCGTTTCTCTCGCGCCGAATTCTCTCGAGCTGGGGAAATCGCTCATTTTTGCGTCGCCAAATATCGTACGAACGCCGTGAAACTTCCACAGGCTTTTTCAGCAGATTTGCACGGTGCACTCAAAAAAGTCAAAATTTTTACACATAGACCCCATCAAACGGGAGAAATTGGCCCGGATTGCTCTCATGTGCGTTACGGGGCATCGTTTCTGTCGCGCCGAATTCCATCGAGCTGGGAAATCGCTCATTTTTGCGTCGCCAAATATCGTACGAACGCCGTGAAACTTCCACAGGCTTTTCCAGCAGATTTGCACGTGCACTCAAAAAAGTCAAAATTTTTACACATAGACCCCATCAAACGGGAGAAATTGGCCGGGATTGCTCTCATGTGCGTTACGGGGCATCGTTTCTCTCGCGCCGAATTCCATCGAGCTGGGAAATCGCTCATTTTTGCGTCGCCAAATATCGTACGAACGCCGTGAAACTTCCACAGGCTTTTCCAGCAGATTTGCACGTGCACTCAAAAAAGTCAAAATTTTTACACATAGACCCCATCAAACGGGAGAAATTGGCCCGGATTGCTCTCATGTGCGTTACGGGGCATCGTTTCTCTCGCGCCGAATTCTCTCGAGCTGGGAAATCGCTCATTTTTGCGTCGCCAAATATCGTACGAACGCCGTGAAACTTCCACAGGCTTTTTCAGCAGATTTGCACCTGCACTCCAAAAAGTCAAAATTTTTACACATAGACCCCATCAAACGGGAGAAATTGGCCCGGATTGCTCTCATGTGCGTTACGGGGCATCGTTTCTCTCGCTCCGAATTCCATCGAGCTTGGAAATCGCTCATTTTTGCGTCGCCAAATATCGTACGAACGCCGTGAAACTTCCACAGGCTTTTCCAGCAGATTTGCACCTGCACTCAAAAAAGTCAAAATTTTTACACATAGACCCCATCAAACGGGAGAAATTGGCCCGGATTGCTCTCATGTGCGTTACGGGGCATCGTTTCTGTCGCGCCGAATTCCATCGAGCTGGGAAATCGCTCATTTTTGCGTCGCCAAATATCGTACGAACGCCGTGAAACTTCCACAGGCTTTTCCAGCAGATTGGCACGTGCACTCAAAAAAGTCAAAATTTGTACACATAGACCCCATCAAACGGGAGAAATTGGCCGGGATTGCTCTCATGTGCGTTACGGGGCATCGTTTCTCTCGCTCCGAATTCCATCGAGCTGGGAAATCGCTCATTTTTGCGTCGCCAAATATCGTACGAACGCCGTGAAACTTCCACAGGCTTTTTTCAGCAGATTTGCACGTGCACTCAAAAAAGTCAAAATTTGTACACATAGACCCCATCAAACGGGAGAAATTGGCCCGGATTGCTCTCATGTGCGTTACGGGGCATCGTTTCTCTCGCGCCGAATTCCATCGAGCTGGGAAATCGCTCATTTTTGCGTCGCCAAATATCGTACGAACGCCGTGAAACTTCCACAGGCTTTTCCAGCAGATTTGCACCTGCACTCAAAAAAGTCAAAATTTTTACACATAGACCCCATCAAACGGGAGAAATTGGCCCGGATTGCTCTCATGTGCGTTACGGGGCATCGTTTCTCTCGCGCCGAATTCTCTCGAGCTGGGAAATCGCTCATTTTTGCGTCGCCAAATATCGTACGAACGCCGTGAAACTTCCACAGGCTTTTTCAGCAGATTTGCACCTGCACTCAAAAAAGTCAAAATTTTTACACATAGACCCCATCAAACGGGAGAAATTGGCCCGGATTGCTCTCATGTGCGTTACGGGGCATCGTTTCTCTCGCGCCGAATTCCATCGAGCTGGGAAATCGCTCATTTTTGCGTCGCCAAATATCGTACGAACGCCGTGAAACTTCCACAGGCTTTTTCAGCAGATTTGCACGTGCACTCAAAAAAGTCAAAATTTTTACACATAGACCCCATCAAACGGGAGAAATTGGCCCGGATTGCTCTCATGTGCGTTACGGGGCATCGTTTCTCTCGCGCCGAATTCTCTCGAGCTGGGAAATCGCTCATTTTTGCGTCGCCAAATATCGTACGAACGCCGTGAAACTTCCACAGGCTTTTTCAGCAGATTTGCACGTGCACTCAAAAAAGTCAAAATTTGTACACATAGACCCCATCAAACGGGGAGAAATTGGCCGGGATTGCTCTCATGTGCGTTACGGGGGCATCGTTTCTCTCGCTCCGAATTCCATCGAGCTGGGAAATCGCTCATTTTTGCGTCGCCAAATATCGTACGAACGCCGTGAAACTTCCACAGGCTTTTTCAGCAGATTTGCACGTGCACTCAAAAAAGTCAAAATTTTTACACATAGACCCCATCAAACGGGAGAAATTGGCCGGGATTGCTCTCATGTGCGTTACGGGGCATCGTTTCTCTCGCGCCGAATTCCATCGAGCTGGGAAATCGCTCATTTTTGCGTCGCCAAATATCGTACGAACGCCGTGAAACTTCCACAGGCTTTTCCAGCAGATTTGCACCTGCACTCAAAAAAGTCAAAATTTTTACACATAGACCCCATCAAACGGGAGAAATTGGCCCGGATTGCTCTCATGTGCGTTACGGGGCATCGTTTCTCTCGCTCCGAATTCCATCGAGCTTGGAAATCGCTCATTTTTGCGTCGCCAAATATCGTACGAACGCCGTGAAACTTCCACAGGCTTTTCCAGCAGATTTGCACCTGCACTCAAAAAAGTCAAAATTTTTACACATAGACCCCATCAAACGGGAGAAATTGGCCCGGATTGCTCTCATGTGCGTTACGGGGCATCGTTTCTCTCGCGCCGAATTCTCTCGAGCTGGGAAATCGCTCATTTTTGCGTCGCCAAATATCGTACGAACGCCGTGAAACTTCCACAGGCTTTTTCAGCAGATTTGCACCTGCACTCAAAAAAGTCAAAATTTGTACACATAGACCCCATCAAACGGGGAGAAATTGGCCGGGATTGCTCTCATGTGCGTTACGGGGCATCGTTTCTCTCGCTCCGAATTCCATCGAGCTGGGAAATCGCTCATTTTTGCGTCGCCAAATATCGTACGAACGCCGTGAAACTTCCACAGGCTTTTTCAGCAGATTTGCACGTGCACTCAAAAAAGTCAAAATTTGTACACATAGACCCCATCAAACGGGAGAAATTGGCCGGGATTGCTCTCATGTGCGTTACGGGGCATCGTTTCTCTCGCGCCGAATTCCATCGAGCTGGGAAATCGCTCATTTTTGCGTCGCCAAATATCGTACGAACGCCGTGAAACTTCCACAGGCTTTTCCAGCAGATTTGCACGTGCACTCAAAAAAGTCAAAATTTTTACACATAGACCCCATCAAACGGGAGAAATTGGCCCGGATTGCTCTCATGTGCGTTACGGGGCATCGTTTCTCTCGCGCCGAATTCTCTCGAGCTGGGAAATCGCTCATTTTTTGCGTCGCCAAATATCGTACGAACGCCGTGAAACTTCCACAGGCTTTTTCAGCAGATTTGCACCTGCACTCAAAAAAGTCAAAATTTTTACACATAGACCCCATCAAACGGGAGAAATTGGCCCGGATTGCTCTCATGTGCGTTACGGGGCATCGTTTCTCTCGCTCCGAATTCCATCGAGCTTGGAAATCGCTCATTTTTGCGTCGCCAAATATCGTACGAACGCCGTGAAACTTCCACAGGCTTTTCCAGCAGATTTGCACCTGCACTCAAAAAAGTCAAAATTTTTACACATAGACCCCATCAAACGGGAGAAATTGGCCCGGATTGCTCTCATGTGCGTTACGGGGCATCGTTTCTGTCGCGCCGAATTCCATCGAGCTGGGAAATCGCTCAT
>NW_027614188.1:0-29081 GCF_965212315.1 Lampetra planeri
GTATTAGTCATCACATATACAAAATACTTGTCCATTACATCTGTTAAACAACTGTGATTTTCTGCTTTGCTGACAGCAGATCAGAAATATTGCGGCGAACAGTGAAACAATAAGGAACTGCCCCAGCAAACAGTTAGAGGAAGAGCTGCAGGCGACAGGTGGGCCCTGCTAATTCATGCTCACACCAGCCGCATTCAAAAAATACTGTGGTAGTTCATGAAGTGATGGAAAAGGAACAGTTATTGACAGATTTTTTTATTATTATTATTTAAATGTTTGTTTTGCTGCCTCTGGGACTGTGGGAATATGAAACCACATGGCTTTTACCGGTTCGACCTAACCTGTCTGTAATCTTACAAATTGTAACTTTAACAGGACTGTGAATGGGAGCAAATTAAAATTCATGACATTCTACCATTGAAGCACTTGTTTTCTAAATTCCTTAAATAAAAGCAGCGTCTCTTTCCACCTCTGATCCCCATCTTCTCTCTGCCCCCCTTCTCATCTTCTTTCTCCTCTGAATACTAAACACATTACGCAACCACATGGCTTTGCCACCGAGGATCATCCATGGCATCTCCCATGCTCACTTCTCTGTGCAGTGAACAGACAAGTGGAGCACTGCAGGGCTGATGGAGGAGATTTGAGATCAGCTGTGCCTACTCTTCTGGTATAATATAAACAGTATTAACACAGTGTAGAAAGACCAAGAGAGCGATAGAAAGACAAAGGACAGCAGCAGATGACGCAGAGATAAGGAGTAAGGAGAGAGTGAAAAAATAAAGATTCTATCAATCATGTTGTTATTTTTCTCATTCTGACCCAAATTCTTTTCTGCACAACCCAACTGATTGTCTGTCAGTGTTAACACCACTGGGTAGCAGGCAGCTGAATATTTGTGAAATAGAAATGTTCGTCACGCTCTGTGTTTCCATAGCTCTTCTAGAAATGTCCATCATGGCAAGTTGGTACCCCCCCCCCCCACACACACACACACACACACACCACCTCCCTCCAACCTTCATCGCAACCCTTCCCATCTCCTTTAAAACCCCTGAGGCAGAGCGAGGGTGAGAAAAGACGTCTGTGGCCATTCGCTATCGGGAATATACGGAGCTGTGTGATGTTGAAGTCATTTCAGTAAAAGTCAATCACTTTGAAAGACGGGTGGTAGGTTGGGGGAGTGGAGGTTGTAAAACGGGGGAGTGACAATGGGTGAGACTGAAAGTCAAACAAATTACATTTTCAGAGATGCCTTTGAATTGTGTGAACGTCAGACAGCTGAGAAAGGCTTACTTGCCTCTGAGCAACCTGCTTTTTTGATCTGGTGCTCCTTCGCTCCCATGCGCTCCCTCTTTCATTTTCCTGATCCTCCTCACTTTTTTACTCTGTAATCTAATCTAATCCAGATGACTCACTTTCAGTGATTGCACAGGGTGTATTCACCGTGGGTGCTGAGTGTAGTCCCATGCCGCCCAGAACCGCCTGTGTAACGAGGTTTGATGTGAAGTCCCAAGACACTGAGTAAGATTAATTCTTCACAAGCTCGTCCGCAGTTTGACATCTCTGTAGGGAATCAATACGATTCATAGTAAGAGCACAGGCAAAGGGAATTCATTCCTTTTATATTTCAAATCTATGTTTAACTAAGGGCACTCTATATCTTCACCAAGGCCAATGGAAAGAGAAATTCTGTGTTTTGCGGTGTGAAATGAATTCGCTGCAAATTTAACGGGGCTTTTCCTTGGCCCATGCTCCACCCCTCTCACCACATTTTGTAAAGGATAGTTCTGCATAATCCCACTGAAACTCCACCGACAGCAGTGTAAACTACAAATGCACTCAGACAGCACAGACCTCCGTCAAGGTCAGAGGCCGTCCTGCCCATTATCTGCAACGCCACAAGTGAAAAAATCCCATTCAGCATAACTGGACGTAACAGTATTAAAAATAGTGAAAATACAGGCACACAGGCTAAGGAGCTCACCTGGGGTTAGCTGTATTTCATACTCACCTTCTCTCCATAAAGCTCCCTGCCAAGCAGCGGCAAAAAAGGGAGGGCTGAATCATGTGTTTTTGAAGGCAAAAGTGGGACACTAGATGAGCCCCGTTACATTTGATTATGTAACACTGTGAGAGTAAAGACAGCCAGATTCCGACTGTATATCAACTTACATTTAGGTCTTACACTGACTACGTTGTCCCAGATGTGCTGTGATTTGGGCTAAACAGAATATGTCCCCACTGCTCAGACCTTTCACGTCTGTGTCGGATACTGTGCAGCCGTTCTGTTCTGCCTCACTGAAGTAGATCCAGTGGAGGTGTGTCTCTCGATCACTTTGTAAAGTAGGATTAGTCCAGAACGTTGATAGGTGCAGCTTTTACAGTACGCCACTGTCAGGAGTTCCACTCAGTAGCGGCTAGTTTTCATGTAATCCTTTTAACAGACTGGCACTCACAAACCTCTGCCGTTTTCGCTGTATTGAACAGATCTGCCAAAACGTAATGGTCTCCTCTTTGGCCCCCGCTGAAGCTCCACATCATGTTTGAGGAAAAGGGCCCAATAGTTTTTGTGTAATACTGCTGTAACAACAGGCGTCAGTGAAAACATCACCTCCACGGTAGGGGTGACAAGATAAAACCCTCTGAGATCCAACACCTGCAAGTGAGACCTCAGTAAGAAGGTGTCAGCTTGCCTGGCGATGAACTTTTAGATAAGAGAGGATAAGGGAGGAGGAGGAACTGACAGAGAGACAAAGCTCTAGAATTAAAAAAGAAATGACAACTCCCATGGATTCATCTCACACAGATCCAATGGAAGCTTTGAACTCCAGCAGAGGAATGAGGAGCGAATTTACACGATTAACTCAAAGCGTCGTAAAGTCTGTCGAGCAAATCTCTGTCAGGTCTCGAGACAACAAAGAGAAAACTGTGCGCTGCTAATGTCCATGTATCTGTCACACAAATACCTAAATTATTTGGAAACAATCCGAAAATAGCTCTGAAAATCGACATACAGCTTGAAGAAGGAGCCGTGTGTTTGCGGAGCAGACGGGTGAAATAACACTGAAGAGCTTTGCAGTGAGTTCCCACGTTTTCGTGTGCAGTTACTGTACACACTTTTCAGTTTTTGGACACAATCTCTGAGCCTCAGGCCTGGTGGGAGGGCGTTGGGATGATGAAGACAGGGACAGGTTTGACTGATATTGCCCGGAGACATGCTGTGAAGGTCCATTATGCTGTTAACTGGATGATGTCCTAGTTACATAAAAGTGTGAAAACAGCAACCGCCCTTTTCATACATCTTCTTTCTGTTTGACCAATAACATTGCATGGGGTCTGGAGAAAACAGATTATTTCTATGACTTGAGTTACGCTAGTTTAAAAAGAAACAACAGTGTGCTAACAGGATATGCTAACAGTATCGACTGTTATGCGATCAAACTAACAGCAGGCAAAGCAGTAGCTTTTTTAGCAGCATTGATTCAAGAGCTCTTATTAAAACTCCACATCACCCCTCCCTCTGCTGCTGGACAGTCACCAGAGAGAGAATCTGCCTTGGTCTTCATCAGCGTCTTTTATCATCAGTAGGTTTGTTTTCCTTTTTGACGACTGTAGATTCACAGCGAGTGCCCATCGAGAACGGCCAGCGTAGGTCATTTGTCTTCCTCCCTTCCCTGTTCCGTCATCATTATTTTTCTGTTGATGGCCCCTCGCAGCTTTGCTGGATGATGCTATGTTCCACACAGGTTTGGAATGGTAATGCACCACTACACGCCGTGATGGGAAAGTGTGAAAGGTGTTTCTGTGTGTGTTTGCATGGAACTATTTGTGCATGTACATTAACGGGTGCCAGCTACTGACGTACTCATATTTCTCTGTCTCGAACCCTTTCTGAAATGCTCTTCACTGCTCACGTCTCTATGACATACAAACATGCAGCCGCCCATTTCAGTTTCCACCTGACTGAGTCAGCATAATGCCAATAAGTCTTTAGTTTTTAAGCAGTTTGCATCAGCTTTAACACCATTCATTCATGTTTCTAATAAAAAACAGTAAACACCGTTGGGCCGCAGCAGTTTCATGAGTGGACACTGATGGCAGAAATCCAAAAATCTCAAATAATTTCCATCATTAATATTATACACAAAAGATCAAAAATAAAAACAAAGAAATAAAAGCACTGGTATGTGATTAGGCATTCCAGTCACACACCCACATAATCTGTATGCTGCTTTACCTTCACTTATCTGTATCGATCAAGTGCACACAGCACACGCTTTCCTTGAATATATAATTAATAGGTACTTTCTACTAAATAGTCAGGCCACCCTGAGGTACATTTGTGACTACCGTTGTCTTTGTCAAGGAACATGTCTCTCCAGGTGTTCAGACATCGAGACGCATTACGTCAGCAGACACCAGAGTGCGTTTCTTCAGTCAAGGTTTAGTGACTTACTGCCTCATCGAGGGGAGCTGCGTTCATTCTTAACAGTCTGGAAGCTTTACATACATGGTTTTGCCCCAGATCACACATATCATCACAACATACTCTGAAACACATGGTGTCTTCCTTGCATACATGTACACAAGGAAGACACCAGTGAGCTCAACAGGGTTGATAAATGATGCAAAATGGGAAAGAGCGTCTTCAGAACATCCCATCCAAGCATATCACATGAGCAGCTTTGTGTGTTTATTACAAGCCGCTGGGTGGATCTGTTGTCTGCTGCCCTGCACTTTGGTTGACATCTCTTACCTGCGTAGTGTTTGCCTACTCCATATCCTCACTACCGGTACATGTTCTCAACAGTTTGTTTACCTGAGCGCAACACTTGCTCAGCAAAATGGGCCTTTCCTGTTGTTTTGATGTGTGAGGTTTTCTGGTGCCCTAACAGGGTGGTTTGTCTCCGGGTATGTAGGAGGAAGTCTCCCCATCTATTACACATTGTGCTGACGGCGTGGAAAAGCTTCTGCAAGTGTGTACACAATTTTATTTGCTCAACATGCATCGATGCACACTTGGGGTATTTAGAAAAGATCTAGGTGTGTGCGTGTGGGGGGTTATTTGATCACACCACACAAGAGTATCCATATGCTCGGGGAGGGTTAACACGGAATCTTCAGATTGAAACATGGCAACAGCATATCAAGTTTTCTGTTTCCTGTTGGCAGTTAGAGGTACATTGGTTGGTATGGTGTGTTACTCATGCCATCATACTCTTAGCCCCACCCTTCCTACAAAAGTGCTGGAAAACCATGGTCTCCACTAATGAGAGGCTCAGGAGAGGAGGTCTTCTTGGAAGGGGAGGCAGCCCTGTGTGAGTGGGCGGGTCTTATCCCATCTGAGCCATGTTGAGGCATTTTTTGAATTTCATGGATCAAGGTCCATCAGCAAAGTACCTCAGTTGCACTTTAAGACATTGTTAAATTCAGACAACACAACTGAGCAGCACGTGACTCCCAGACGAGTCCGTCCATGTCCTAACATAGACAACGTCTAGACACAAAACAGAGAGAGACAGGCTCTTCTGTTCTGAAAAAAGCTTGAAGGGAGATACCAAAGAGAAGAACATGAAAGTAACACGGGTGTGTTGCTGTAAAGACGGTGTTCATTGTTGCAGAAAATGTGTCCCTTTGGCTTGTCGCCATCAGATCAAAGTGTGTAGTCTTCTCAATCTCACCTCATCTCACTGAACAGTTCACACATTGTGCTTGAGTTATCGGCGATATGAGATGCCTCTGGCTTGTGGCTGCGTTGAACTGATGCACAGCTTACACCGTAGTACACATGAGTATTTGGTGTGAGCATCAGATCCCACCGTTGTGTTTCACTTCATTTGTAATTTTTCTTTGTTTAATTCAGGTTGGGGACTTAAAGTGTGCTGACTTTTCTGCTCATAACTGCCTTTGGGATGGTCGGCCCTGCGCCAAGATTTGGGAAAGTCAGGTGAAGCCCAGTCACATCTGGAGAGTTCCACATGGCTGTGACACACAGTTAAACTTCTGGAGATGTACACATCAGGCTATGCTGTGGGAGTAGCGTTTACACAGACCCTACCCTGTAGGTGCGTGTTGCATCAATCCTGTGTAAAATCACAAACCACTCATGAGGTGACTGGTGACCACAACAGTAGCACTGAAGCAATTAGAAAAAGAAGAAAGGCAAAAACGAGAGGTTAGAAGACAAAATAAATGCAGTGGATACTCAATAATCTTAAAATATGCAGGGAGCAGCACTTCTCCAGAACAATTAAGACAAACCCCCAGTGTGAGACCGCTCTGAGTTTCAGGGGCTGCCGAAGCGCCACATTCTCAAAAGGAATTGCTCTCATTTAACCTTCCTGTCAGATTAAAGTGGACTCATCAGCACATCTCTGCCTCACTATTCATCACTGATCAATTAAAAGGAAACAACAGGCAAAAGATTCTCGGGAGGGAGGCCAGACCTTTCGCTCCTTCCCACTCCTTCTGCTTCACCTCCATGATGTCCCTTCCTGTTTGTTGATCTAACAGTGTGGGGGGAAAAAACACTCACAGAGAAAAGGGTGACACTGCTCTTGATAATTCCCCACAGGAAAAGACACTTTCTCTTTCTTTCCAGCCTGCTTTTTCTCACAGAATCACTGTCTCATTACCACATCCTCCCTATTCCTCGCCCCCTCTCACTGTTTGCTTGTGCCTCCCCAGCTCTTTGCTCTCCCTTTCCCCTTCCCCGCCTTCCTGTGTCACTCCTGTTCCGTCGGACATCTGCTGTGTTTTATTCAAGCAGATTAATTCATCTAATACAGTACGACAGCAGTGGCTGTTCCTAATGTGAGACGATTGAGGTCTGGGGCAAACAGCGAGTCCGTGTTTGCAGGGATTTCTGTGGACTTGTCAGTGAAATATGTGCATGCACACATACATTTGTGTGTCTAGACTGCTTTGTAAGAAATAACTGGCCTCTGTCTCACCAGCTTTGATTTGATTGTATCTCTCATAATAGACCAGTGGTATTCTTTTCTAAGCGCCTTCTCCCTTCTCTTTATCTCTCTTTCTGCAGGGAGTTCTCGCAACAAAATAGCAGAGAAGAAGAAAATAAGTGCTTGTTCAACCAGAGACGCAAATGACCAGAGAAGAAATGAGAACCTGCCAATCTGGCACCAGGATGGCTTCCTCTTGGCAGTTAAACATAACACACACACTCTAATTCCCTAATTGAACAGTTGATAGAGTTTACCTTTGTACTGCCAATGAAACGGTCCTTTCTGTGCTAATTTCCTCTTGGACAAACTCATAAGTAATTAAATTCATTACACAACCCGGGGTGTGATTCAATCAAAATATATTTGACCATGCTGCGTTCTGACAAAAAGACAATCCCCAGTGAATGCAAACTGTAAACAGGCCGTACAGCTCGTAAATGGCTGCAGCCTTTCATAAATGTTAGATGGTGGTCACCTCTGGAAGTCTTCCCCCGATGGATATTGTTGCAACATCCGAAATGGTCCAGCGGACAGGAGTGGGACTGGAGAGACCCAGCATGAGAGGAGGTTCTTCATCAGCGGTTCTGTCAACAGCCAGATCATTCCTCTGTTGGCTCGCCCTGCTGTCGATAATGCGGTTGCCAACGGTAACAGCTGACTGCTGGCTTATTGAAGGGGAGAAAGGCTTTGTGTGGCTGGCTATCTGCAGCATGAACCAGCCGCCTTATGAGGCCATCCCATCCCACATCAACAGGTATGAAAACGACCCAAATGCTGTTTGGTATATTTTGCCAAACATTTACAGATTTTACACTTCTCTCAACAGCACTATCGTGGATCTAAGGCTGAATGAGAACAAGATACGATCAGTCCATTACTCTTCACTCAGTCGCTTTGGGAACCTCACCTATCTAAACCTCACCAAGAACGACATCAGCTATGTGGAGGACGGAGCATTTTCAGCACAATTCAACCTACAGGTGACCTGGACTTTCCATATTCCTCTGTACCAATGAAAAGATGGATTGTCCACTCACAGTGGAAGGACAGTAAATACGATACTCTACTTCTTTTACATCACTCTCAGAGGAAAACATCTGACCTTGTGTTGAACCCAATTTAACACACTGAAAGTTTTGATCAACAACATTGATAGCACATTTCTATCAATTAAACTAGCCAACAATGAAATGCTGCCCACACTACATACAATAGATCACATGGTCCTAACTCAGGTCACATTAGAACCAACGGTACCAATCCGAATGGGTTTGCATCGACACACAGCAACAATTTTGGAAACAAACTGCAGTGAGACTGGACTAATGTAATGGAGATGCAGCTATAGGCCATGGTGGTGGTGGTTCCGTTCGTTATTTGTGTGTATGAGAATGGAACACGGCTTTCTATGTGTAGAATCCCTAATGCTGCCACAATTGTTGACATGATGATGTCTAGAAAGAGGCACAAATGGGCAATGAATCAAAAATGTTGAGGAGGGTTAGCGAGGCATGAGCTCATCCGGAAGAGTGTGTCGGAGAAGCACTGAAACCCATTTTATAAACCCTCAGCCATTCAGACAAATAGCACAACGTCTCTGAGATAGTGAAGAAGCTCCTTTGTCGAGAGGCACTAAGAGACTGAAGATTTGTCTTTGTCAAATAACGCCTTTGGGTCATTACCTGTGCATTGACTGACTGGGACTGTGGTTGACTCTTTGTTAAGCAGACTAAAGTTTGTCCAGTTATTGGGGATTACACCGGTGAGCCTCCCAGGAAGAGCTAAACCAGGGTTTCTGAAACAGAGGATCTGAACAAATCGAACCACATTTTCAGGACGAACAATAGCATTGTCCCTTTCTCGAATGAACGACTCTTTTGGCTGAACGAAATGTATTGAACCGCTTTCCGAAGAGTCGTTTGTTTCACAGTTCAGTGAGCCCGGCAGTGG
Organism: Lampetra planeri; assembly: GCF_965212315.1. NCBI lineage: Eukaryota > Metazoa > Chordata > Hyperoartia > Petromyzontiformes > Petromyzontidae > Lampetra > Lampetra planeri. The sequence goes on from NW_027614188.1 coordinate 8,919, forward strand.
ACTGCTGCGGGTGAACCTGATTCGGTCGCTTCTGATAAAGAGCTGACTGACACTAACGAACCAGTCACTGAAAATGAAACTTACACCGAATGAAACTGACTGTTTATCTGAAGAGGGGAGGGACGTGACGGTCGCTCCAGAGCACGCTGACTGACTTCAGTGGACGCCATCACCAGCGCACTGGGGAGCCTTAAGAGAAACAGTCCTGATCTGATCCGTACAGTCCAGCGCATAGCATGAAAAAAAAAAAAAATCGTCCTTTCACTGCAAGTGGAACGGTGCATGCGTGTAGCTGAGACAGACCGGGGTGCGACATACCATGTTCTCTGCAGGTTGAGAGTGAATGTAAAGAGTTCAAGTGTCTAGGGGATCTATTCTATGTCTAGGGGAGTAAAACAGAGTAAAACAGAGCTCAAGGTCAACAAATGGATCGGCCTAGTGTCACAAAGTATGGAATGCTGTTAGAGGAGGTAAAACTTGGAATTAACTGGCCGACTGACAATCCAAACATCGTCTGCAGATTGTGGTGGTTCGGGCAGCAGATTAGGATTCCATTTGCTTTGTTTACAGACAGATGTGAAACAAGTCTAAAATGTCCATTATCTTAATTTTCAAACAGCGACATAGTAACATTTGCTAAACAGCAGTGAACGAGAAGAACAACTCAGGAGAATCTGAACAGCTAACTTTTCCTTGTACTTTTATATTCAGAAAAATGAAATATTTGATTTATTTTTACTACATGGAGTTCAGAAAGAGACTGGCGTGCGTACATGTCAAGCCCATCTGGGGTTGTGCCAGAAGGTAAACATGAACAGGAAAGATCTGAGTAAACTCAGCGCAACATCGCAGCTTAGATCACCATGTGAAACATGAATTGTACTATGTTTGTTCTGCCTGTTTCCAGCTTGCAGTGAGTGATGCCTGCAACTGTCCGGCTTTCCACAGATTAGAATAATCCTACTTGTCTTTGTCTCCCAAGGTTCTCCAGATGGGTTTTAACAAGTTGAGGAACCTGACAGAGGGGATGCTGCGAGGCCTCGGCAAGCTGCAGTATCTCTACCTGCAAGCCAACCTCATCGAGACTGTTACACCCAACACCTTCTGGGAATGTCCAAACATCGAGAATATCGACCTCTCCATGAACAGGTATTGACCTCCACCAGAGTGCATGTCTCATGAGAAGGACTGAAAACAAGGTCGTGCTGAGGCTGAGTTATGTGATAGACAGACTATTAAAAGACATTTTAATGAAGAATACAAAACACATAACTGCAGGGATTTACAGAGAAGCAGCTAGGAGAAGTAAAACTGAAAGACTCGCTTTCAAAGTGTGATATAAATCCATTTGTCACAGTGGAAGAGAAGAGCTTTTTGTGGTCTAAAAGATGCAGTCATGAATGCTCATTCTGCTTACAGGTCCTTTGACCTGGAACTAAAAGAAATGAGAAAAAAAAAGAAAATAACTAACTCTTCAAAACAAATCTTACAAGTTTGTAAATTCTACCTCGAGCTCTGGGGAACTGCAGCAGTAGTTAATATCTCCAATCAATACAGGAATTAAAACTATTCTAATTACAGTAGTTGTAACCTGTCAGGTCTGTGTTTTCTGAGCTGATATTTGGTGGTTTGTTGGTGTATCAAACATGTATGACTTTCTCTTTGCGGTACAAGAGGTAGAAGAAGAGTCAAAGGTGCAGAGATAATTGTCTCTCTGATGGTGAAGGCTGCTGTATGTGATACAACGCTGTTTTTCAGCTGTGACTGGGTTGTTGTTTTTTTTCCATCAGTGGGGAAAAGCATTTTGTTCCAACCATTTGTCTTCTAATCGCTATCGATGTTCAAACTAAATGTAGTTCAATATAACGGGATTGTGTGTGTTTTAAGCTTTTCAAAGCCAAAGTGTAATTCTAATGGATAATGGATAAAGTGTACCTGAGAGTGTTCCTATGTCTCTGAATTGATTACTGTTATTCATATTATTATCTTTCATTCTTCAGGATCCAGGTGTTGGATGGCGGTTTGTTCTCTGGGCTCTCTAAACTCACCACCTGTGAACTTTACACCAATCCCTTTAATTGCTCTTGCGAGCTGTTGGATTTTCTTCGCTGGCTCTCAGCCTTCCCCAACAGGACCAGTGAGCGGATGGTGTGTGATTCCCCTCAAGGATTCTCTGGATACAACCTCCTGAGCCAAAACCCCCGCATGCCGACACAACGCAGCGCTCTGCATGTGCTCAGCCTCGTGTGCACGGATGTCCACGGTAGCGTGACATCCTTCTACATTAATGGTTTAATCGACTCCACCACCCTGCCCCCAGATTTTGCGTCTCCTTGTGGACTGGACGATTGTGCCTCCGGCACCCCTCCCGATGACATAATCAGCTTCAGCCCCATTTCCTCTGACACCAATCCGATCATGGCTTTAAAGCAGGTGCTGCACTCAAGTGCTGTGATCACTGTTCAGATCCCTCATCCATACAAGAAGATGTACATCCTGATGCTTTATAACAACAGCTTCTTCACAGACATCCAGACTCTTCAGAAACAAAGAGAAGATATCGAACTAAAGAACCTGAAGCCGAACACCGACTACACATACTGTGTGGCTTCGATACGAAACTCTTTGCGCTTTAACCACACCTGTCTCACTATCTCCACCGTCCGCCGGGTCGTACCTGAGCCAATTGCCAATCAGTCGTCCGCCACCCACTACATCATGACCATTCTGGGCTGCTTGTTTGGCATGCTGCTCTTCCTTGGCCTTGTTGTCCACTGCCTGAGAAGAAAGAGGATTATGGAAGAGAAGGAGAGGAAGATGAGCAGAATCCAGAGGACACTGATTGAGCTCAAGTATGGTGGAGAAGGTGATATCGAGGGGGGCAGCGGAGGGCCAACTTCGCTGAAGCTTGCCACAGGGGACAGTCTGTCCAGAATGCCCTACCTGCCTCAGGGAGGTGAGATAGACCCGTACAAGCTGCAAGAGGTGATAGAAACACCAGCACACAAACCTACGAAGCTTAATTACATGGAGGTCAGAGGATCTGGGGTGGAAAGGGAACGGGAACGAGAGCGAGAACGAGAGCGAGAACGAGAGCGAGAACGAGAGCGAGAGCGAGAGCGAGAGATGTCCCCACAAGCCAACCCTCAGGGTTCAGTAGCAGAGATCTCAACCATCGCTAAAGAAGTTGATAAAGTCAACCAGATTATCAACAACTGTATCGATGCCCTCAAATCTGAATCTACCTCCTTTCAACAGGGGATCAAATCTCCATCCAGTGTGGGTGGAGGAGCTGTATCAAATGCAGAGCCACAGCTGGTGCTTCTCTCTGAGCAGGGAGAGAGAGGAGAACGAGGAGGAGAGTTCCTCTCCCCAGTGTACAAGGGAGGGAGGGGAGGAAGAGAAGAGAGGGGGAGAAGCTACCATCATTCACTGCAGCGACACCACAGCATGGAAGCTCCTCCAACCTCCAAAAGGCCCAGCACATCTTCTTCGCCCGGTTCTGCCCGAAGCCCGCGCTCTTTCCACTCCGAGGGAGGCTACCACTCATCAGAGACTCGTTATATCGAGAGGACTTCACCTGGAGAGAGAGGAGAACGGGGCGGTGGAGAGTCTATCCGGTCAGTCAACCCAGCAGCAGCTATCTTGCGAGCTGAAGCCCAGAGAATCCGCCAGTACAACGAACACCGCCATTCTTATCCTGGCTCCCAGCAGCATCTCCAGGACCTGCAGCACCACCCTCAGATCCTACAGGAGCTTCACCACCACCCAGGGGGTCGCAAACCCTCCGTATTAGACCCACTGACTCTCAGCAGGCAGGCTAAGCAGCGGGAGCTAGCCTACTCCCAGCTCTCACCACACTACCCGCTCTCGCCGCAGTACCACAACCTCAGCTACTGCTCCAGCCCCGAGGAAGACGAGGAGGAGGAAGGGCTACTCTGCACCCCGACCCTAGGGCTGTGGGAGAGGTTCAAACTGCACCGTAAGAGGCACCGGCAGGCATCCATGGAGGACGAAGGATACGTTGCAGCAGGACACGCGCTGAGGCGAAAGGTTCAGTTCGCCAAGGACGAGGATCTCCACGACATACTCGACTACTGGAAGGGTGTGTCCGCCCAGCAGAAGGCCTGATCCTAAACTTCAAAAAATACACAACGCTGCATCCATAACTTGTCGATAGATCGACGTATACAGAAAAGACCTGTAAATACACACACACACACACACACACACACACACACACACACACACACACACACAAGGGACCGACCTAGTGCATCTATACATTCACGTCTGCTCAGACGGGAACCTGAGAACATGAAGGAGGACCAACGTAAACACAATGAACAACAAACATCGTAACTTATAGAGAGATTTTGTAATCTAATGAAACGTATAGCTCAGACCCATGTAGCTATTTGTACTAAGTTTTCAATGAAAAAAACAACAACAACAACAACAACAACAAGATGACAAATGTTGCCAGGCAATCCATCCTGAAAAGTTGTAGATCTACCGTGAGAGTGACCTTCATCTCAACCCGACCACGGCATATTAACCTCACTAATTACAGTGGTGTATTGATAAGGACTCGAAACATTCTGGAGTCACCATGCTGCCGAAAAGGACATGACGGGTCGCCAGGCAACAGCACTATTAAACAGAGAATGAGTAGGTGCTCTCACCAGAGGGTATCATGTGCCAAATCTACCAAGGGATAGTGGAGCCCTACTATGTTCCAACCTCTCCTCACCACTGTTTTTATATACAGAATTAAACAAGAATACAATATGTTGTTATTACTATTAATTATTCTTATTACCATTACTACTCTTGTTATTATTCTTATGATCCTCATCATTAATACTCTATTATTTGAATATGGCATGGCTCTGTCCTGTGACTGTGTTTGGACTGTTTCGAACCTCTCAGCTGAGATGTGCACAGCAACATGACGATGGACGAGTGCATTCTTCTTTTCTACGAAGAGGACCGGGTTCACCGCTGAGCCACAACAAGCCCATCGCTCCTCAACCTCCTGAAGAGGGAATGTTGTACTGACGCGAGAGAGAAGATCTATATTTGCAACAGAGGTGACTGTTACGTTTGTACAACAACGGTTTTGAAATCTTTCAGGACTTTTCAGAAACCACAATCCCAAGTTAGTTACCTACCTACTCTCTTACAATGGTACGTTTTTGATTTTGAAATCGAACTAAAAAATATCCTTAAATGAATGTCTTCATTTCCCAGCAGGGGAAACATATCTGCACTGTTCAAAATCAAAAAACGACTGGTAAGAAAATACCTAAAAGTCAGCTTCCCTTCCGATACGCCGTATCTCCACTGTGTTTTATTCAGAATCCTTTTTTTTTTTTTTCTTTCTCCTCCCATCTCCCAGGTTGTTGCTAATTTTTGTTTATTTCTCTGGTTCCACTGTGGTGCCATTGTGCCAACTTGATCATTTACAAAGAACGATTTTAGATACTAACAGACCTCGTTCTTCACATTAGTGCACATTCATTTGCCAAACAGAACAATTTGCACAAATCGATCCACCACCGTCGTCTCACTGCTGCCCTTCTTATCTTCAAATCATTTCTAAGACCAAAGTACTGTGGTTAAAAAAAAAAAGCCCCCAACAGCCCCTGACTAACCCCAAGTAGTTACCCACCATCACCTTACGGTTTAGCACACACACACACACACACACACACACTGAAGTGTATTCATGACAGACAGCCACACACAGATGAATGTATTCTTTGTGAATTGATACTGTTCAGCAGCTTGATTTAATGTTTCTAATGTACGAGCTGTATTCAAACAGTGTCTTCATCTGCTTGACAGGAAACTTTCTTCATGGCCACTTGTGTTGCAAATAGAAATGAGGTATTATTGGCTTTTATACACTAACAAAAGAAGAAAATGCTGTCCCTCTCAGGGCCGATGCTTCTGGATGATCCCAACTGAACTAAATGGCCTCGACAAGAAGCCCCAAACTTCCACTGCAGACGCCTATTGAAGTAAGAGCAGTCAATGAGTTTTTCGCCTTATCAGCAGGTTCCTGATATCAGAAGTGCTATAGACGAATGTGACCGGTATCACTGGCGTGGTGAAAAGACACTACACAGGTTTATCTGCAGGATCTGAGTACTGGAGGATGAAAACGAGGAGAGAAATGTGGTGATTGCTGTTTATTACACACAGAACTAGACGAGAACAATTCCTGTAAGTGTACATCTAAGTCGGATTCAGGAGTCCGGAAGGTTTCGGTTCAGTGGTATTGAGATGGAACACACTTGAAAGCAACACAATAGAAACAACAGTTCTAGTGAAATATGTTTTTGGTGAATGGAAACACTGTACAAAATCTGTTGTTTTGTTGTTTTTTTTCTCTCTCTCAGCTGTAATAAGTTCAGAATGCTCAAGCCCAGTTAAAGCCATGATGGTGGGTTGGTGAAATCACTACAGCAGTCTGTAGCACTGCAAAGGCACATTGACTGGGCTGGTTAAAAAAAAAAAAAAAAGTCTCCTGCTGCTGCCGCAGCAAACAGTCGGATCCAAGAGGAAACTGATGAGCTGTAGTTGTTTCTGTGTTTACGCGTCCCAGATTGTGGCTTTAACTAAAACAACAGCCTTAAAGCATTACCTTTTTTTTAAAAAAAAAAAAAAAATCTGTTTAACTTGAGTGTTGCTGTCAAAGTGAAAAGAAAATATCCTGGTTTCTTAACTTCTACTTTACTGAGTGCAATTTTATAATTGCTTGATTCTAAAGCCTCACTTAAGCATTCTTTGAGTAACAGTAATATCAATGTAGCGACGTACTAAACTACTTTTATTTTTTTTTTTGTTTATGGACAATAATGCCCTGAATCTATCATGTGTCAGAGAGTAGCAGAGCCTATTTGGAGGAGAAGACCGCCGAGTCCACCAGTCAACAACCTACGCAGGAGGAGGAACTGTGTTTTTGAAACAGTGTCTAGAAAGTGGAAATAAAGAGACTCTGCTGACAACACACAGGAACAACAATGGAGCGTGCTGCAAGGAAATCCTCAGTGGAAGCTTGTGTTCCTTTTCTTCAAGTGAATGACTCAGGCGTAAGAGAGCAAGAGACAGTAGGGAGAGAGAGAGAGAGAGAGAACGCTTTGCCATAGGATCTCTCAGAGGCTTTCTTTCTTTATTTTCTTGTCAAATTTAAATGAGCACAATAAAAAAGCCTTTCTTTCACTGTTTCCTTTCCTGGAGAAAACATGCACATGCTACACGTTTGAAACACGCTCACGATTCATTTCACATTGTTTGCTGATTGTTTTCTCATTTGAAGATTGTTTTCGAGATGTCAGTCTCCACTCGCTGGCATTTCATATTTTCAAAATTACTTTTGGGGAGCCGAGCAGCAGGAGGGTGGGGCTGTTTATGAAAAGTTTTCTAGCAAGGTCACTGGAGGACATCACCCCTTGCCCCTATTGAAATATACCAAAATATCTTTAATATGTACTGTATATCATGTATACATAATGTCATGTCATGTAATAATGTATTTAAAATAAGAAATATCATGTTCAATGCTACCACAAACATGACCCACATGATGTCAACACAAGGTAAAGCTCTGTCTATCGAGCTGTGTCACTACATGAAAGAATAACTAACGGAATGTGCATCAAGGACTGGGGAGGCAGCACTGTGTTGGTGGGCGGGGCTTATCTCATCCTCCCAGCCCATAATTGTAGACATATAGAAGGGGTGGAAAATGTCCAGTAAATTTATGGAATTTTTCCATGAATGGACAATAAAATGCTGCTAGCTATCCTTTAGCATCAAACATATCAGCTAGCTATCTACCGTATGAATACATTTTTACGTGATCAGAACAATAATACAATTAAAATATAATAATAATGTAACAACAACAACAATAATAATAATTATTATTATTATCATTAATATTATTATTATTACTTTTGTTATTATCATTACTATTGGTGCTAATATAATAATAATAATAATAATAGTAACAACAATAATAATAATAAGTAGTAGTAGTAGTCCATGGGCTATCGCCAGATGTGGTTTTAATAGTCCCGAGTTGTTTCACCTGTGCATGAGGAGGAGGAAGCACAGTGCAGGTAAGGGGTGTGGCCTCAGTACAGCTGCAGTCAGCACTGAGCCATGTGCATGTGATTGACGAACAGCAGATATAGTCTCAAGTGTACTTGCATGAAATCTGGTTGTTTTCGTCAACATTAAGCTAAAATATATTTTTAGAAGCTCATCGAATTAATCCCTTTAGAATGTTTCTAACTTTGAAAATTCCTCAAATGGGCAACCCTGTTGTAAATGTGCTGTCTGGTTGACTACACAAAGCAGGATGGATATGTAGCTGAGCATTAGTTTGTCATTTGTGTGAGATGACAAAACATTGACGTGGACAGACGCACAAATTAGTCAGCGACTTATGTTCTTATATAATGTCTCAGACACAAAGCTGTGCTGGCACACGGTCAAACTGAGTTCAATTTTTATCGCTACGCATACATATGAATTATTCATATATCACAATACTGCACAATGTGAAACATCCCAGTAATAATTGGTTAATCCAGGACTGACTGATAAGGGGTGAACAGTTTGTGGCTCTGCAGTAATGTATAATCCTGTTGGATAAATACCGTCATTTGGAAAAAACGGAGTGTTTACGTCTCAGTCCAAACAAAATCTGGGTAAACTGTAAACATGAGCTGAATTTGCTTCAGGAGAACTTGGTTGAACATGTGAACTGACAAACCCAAGATACTGTCCGTCATAATACTGCTTGAAAGATGAAGGAAGATGTCAAAGAAGGACAAAAAGCAGTGATGCCATTCTGGATTGTCACTGCCGATGAAAGGACCTTTTTGGAGCGCATCCTCGGTGGGATGAATGAGGACGCTTAGTTTGCTGAATTTTAATTTGACAGCAGCAAGGGAAACGGGCCAAGTGATCCATCTAATGAGGAGCGTCTTGAGACTGAGCATCTCTGCACCGAACACATTTTGTGTTTAATACGCCAAAAGAAAATACAGCATTTAAAACAACTTTGACAGATTAAGGGAAAGTGGAGAATCTATTTTTGCACGTTTTGTCGATGTAACCTACTTCTATGGCAAACAAAAGGTGGTGGGTTGTTAGAACGTCAGCAGCATAAACATTAGCGCAATCTTCAATTTGAATTATGTTCTGGACAAACTAGTCCTAGTGTTGAACGAGTTAGTAAATAACATGTAAATACAACAGCACATATTTGACCATTTATTTCTAGAGCACGTTAGAGGAAGCAGAGTTTCCCTTTGCAATCTTGTGCCTTGTTCACACTGCAGGCAAATCCAATTTGCTACTCAAATCAGATCGAACTTACTAATGCGCTGCAGAATGGTTGAAGACCTCTCTGACCATCTAGCAACCCGTACTGTCTGCTGCAAGTGATCGTTATGATCCGGGCCTAGGGACACCGGGGCCATGCGTGATAAAAGTTGTCCCCCACTCTTTCCACTCCCAAGAAGGTAAGTCAGTTCCAAAGTCCCAGATCACGGTAGCAGTGTCATTGTTTCTTTATTTGACTTTGGAGAGGAGCAATGAGCAACACAACAAACAAAACAACTAAATCAATCCCAATCTTACCTCTCCAGGAAAATAAAAGACGTAAAAAAAAATCCAAAATCAACTCAACCTGACTCCTAGCAAACATAAACAGGAGAAAAGTGGGATTTCATGCTATTTTTGTTTTTTAAGTTTTTGGACTGGCAGTGGGAACAAGTGAATAACGTACTATTGTGTACTATGTACAAATGTACCTGTACTATTGATGTACAAGGGTATTGACGAGGCACTGGACCCATCAACATATTTCTTCAGGTCTACGTACAGCAGTGAAATCTTCTGGGTTCTTATCATGGGTGTGGAGAAAAATGTGGGTCAGTATTAGTACACATACTACTGAATAATTGATTTTACATTCATCTTAAGGTGAGGGTAAAAATATGAATGTTGTCAGGTCGCAAAGAAGTGTATGACACAGTGATAATAAATTGTTAGTTAGAATTCTCAGTGGAAACTTCAGTAGAATAAGACAACCTATTAACCATAGTGAGGAGAGTAAAAGACGAAGATGAGGAGAAGACTGACCTCACATTAGGAAGACGCCAGCACAGCTTTCGCAAACATTTAGGTCACAGCAATGACCTCCAGCCTCTTTAAGTTATGTAGCTAGAATGTTCCTGGAGGCTGTAATGGCAGTCTGGATAAAATAATTCATATACATTGGCTTACACACACACACACACACACACAAACACACACACACACACACACACACACACACACACACACACACACACACACTACTGTTCTACTAGAAATGAAAGCATATTTTGTCTTTATTGAGCTCTCACACTCATGTTTCAGATATACTTCTTGTCAGTTCACTCAGAATACAGAATTAGGACACACAGGTACCGGGGGTGGGCTGGTCATTAGGAGGTCCGGGAGGTTTCCCAAACGGCCGAGGTCTGTTTCAGGTTGGTGGCCGGTGGTCAGAATGCCACAGCCATGGAGGATCTCAGCAGCCCACCCTGACACCCAGATTGGTTTAATGACCAAGCGGCCCCTCCCAATTTCAACAGATCAATGTTTCTATTGAAACATGATTATCTCAGAGGCTCAGTCAGTCATCTAATCTGTTTTTATGTTCAAAAAAAAGAGCGAAAGAAGGAAGGAGAGAGAAGCTGAGCAAATGAGCAAAGATGCCTTAAAAAAAAAAAACAAGAAAAAGAAACGGGTGGAGTGGAGAAATTCCAGGCAAAAAAGTGAAAAAAAAAAAAAAAGTTACAGTAAAGGCCTGTACCTTTTCTGTGGTGGAGGGGCCAATGAACGCGATTGCTAATGTTGGGTAAAGTTTAGGTATAAAAAAAGGTTGTGAGGTTGTGGTTAGAGAGAGAGATGGCTGGGTTTCAAATTCACGCTTTTGTCATACTGGCGTGTGCGATTTACACAACTACTGAAACATTTGCACTGAGCATCTCACAGGGATGTGAAGGACTTTTAAAGGGGGGACGTTAATGGAGAGCCTGCTGCCTCTCATACATATGCAACGTGCACCTGTGGCGTCGGTATCAGGCGCTGAAGACCGTGTCAGAGCACTTCGCCAACAGCAGACCATCCACAGCTACTGCTGTGGAGTAATTCAGGCAGGTAACTTGGATCTTATCATTCCAGGTGAAATGCCCGTCAGGCTAATGTCTGGGGTGTCATTCACCATCATTACACCACCACCCAGCTTCATCACTCCCTATCTTTGAGCTGCGGCGGTACAAATGTCTGACAGTGGGTGGAAACGTGTGCTGTCAGTTTCTTTTTTCAACCCAGGGCAGGTTCTTTTGCTATGTCTCTGTGGTTGCATCACCCCGCTCTCCATCCTCGTTTTCCCTGTCTTTGTCACACTGCACTTTGCAACATGTTTCAGGAATCTGATTGGGCAACTGAACTTTTGAAATGACACGTGATATTTACGGAAGTGCACATAATGACAATGTCTTAATGAAGAGCAATGAAAGACTATGTTGTGCACACTGTGGTGTACAGGGTAGACAAACACCTTCTGCTATATGGTTCTGAACATGCTGTGGTAGACTTGTCCTTTCCACAGACGCTCGGTGGAGAAAAACCCTCTAGGATGTTATGTACTAGCTGGACCTGCCAACATGTGTCATTTTCTCCATTAGTGTGGACACGCTAACCCTATCACTGGCTGGATACCAAAAAGAGGCACAAACAATAAACCCCCTCCTTCCTTCTCCACATGGCATTCATTGCTGTAGAGGCAGGGATCATCAAGTAGTAGCCCACGGACCGATTCCAATTGCAATTGACATTCACAGCCTTTACTGGTGAAGACAGCACAACAGCAGCGACTACGTTTACTGGGGGAGAAGAGGACGCTCCACCTGTGTCGGCCAACATATTCACCCTGAACGCTGACTGACAGGCAACAACAATGAGTTACTGTGTTGTGATGTTTGGAATCACACACAAGCACATAATAAAAATCCACACTCTTAAAACAGCCCAAGAAACAACTGAAGAAAATGTAAATATCAATATATATAAAGTCAGGCCCCCACAGTGTCTGCCGAGAAAAATTCTGGCACAGAAGTTAAACGAGGACAAAACCACACGGTCTTTTGCTCGTTTCTAGAGTTCTGATTTGTCTTCAGGCCGTGGGTTGCGTCTTTGTCAAATGAGCCTCTTTTAAAAGAGTGAATTAGACGTGCCGTCTCTCTAAAGATCATGTCCTAATGGGGGCTGGTCCACAGACAGAGGAGGCTTGATAGGACATCATGATACAAGTAATAAGCGGAAACATTCCCGGCACTGAATTAATACATATTAAAATCAAGCCCCTGAAGGGAGGGTCCTACTTCACACCGCAACACACACACACACACACACACACACAGACACACACACACACACACACACACACACACACACACACACACACACACACACACACACACACACACACAGACACCATAGAACAAGCTGCATTAATAATGTATAGGGTAACACTGTGGAAAGGTCGGGGCTGGATAAGAGCTGAGCAACATGACTTATCAATTACTGGGTCGGCTCTCCTCTCCTCTTTGACCGCTTTCCAGATCCAACCTGGATCTACCTGACAGGTAACGTATCCAATTTATCTCCCTTTTACAGAAAATCTGCGTTTTATTTTTGCAAACAAGCTTTGCAATTACATTGGAAACAGGAACAAAAACCCTGGGATTGCTGACCCTAAATCGGCTGCTGTCATTAGGGGAATGTGTTTGTGTGTGTGGATGAACTTTGGGGCCAAATGCAGAAAAACAGCAGGATGTGGGTCTGAGAAATGAAGCTGGCAAAGACAAAGTAGTAGAGGACGAAGAAAATTGGAGGGATGACAGATATGTCTGCGATTAGCCTGCCTGTAACTCTCTCACCTTCCTGATTTACCACACAAGGTGACACCGAAGTACACAATCACACACACACACACACACACACACTTGCAGACTGAAGGAGGCTGAGATGAGAGATCAAGGCAGAACAAATTAAAAGGGCTCCTATTAGCCCAACTGTCACTCTCAAACTTTGGCAGCTATACTGGCGTCTGCCTGACCTTCTGAACTGCCACACGCACTGAACGGGAGTCAGGATGAAGGACAGCGGCCGTGGAGAGTTACGCTCTGATTTTAAGCGAATGTTACAGTGACTGCTACAAGTTGTCATTGACACCGTCTCTGCGCAGGCTCGTCATTCTGAGGAGAACCGTTCTGGAACCGTGTAGAAGCCCCGTAGATGCACGTCTGCTATACAAGTAGTACAAGTATCTCCTGAGCTAACAGCTCATGCGGATACAACACTGAATTGCTGTGGTCGTTTGTGGGAGACTCAAGAGGGGGAGACGTCTCTCTCTCATTTCTGTCTCAAAAGTGCAATGACACGCAAATGGGCAGGAGGGGGCAGCACTGGGTGAGTGGTCGGTAGAGGTCATTTCGGAATTTCATGTTGGAGGGCATGTCAGAAAAAAATAAGAGGTTTGATGATACTCATAGGGTGGAACGGCAGTGTGGTGGCACTGTTGCCCCACAGCGAGACGGTCACAGGTTCAATTCCTGGCCTTGGAGTCTTTCTGTGCAGAGATGCTCCAGTGCTCTCTCGTGTTTTACATGGGTTCTCTCTGAGTCCTTCGGCATCCTCCCCCCTCCAACGGCAGGGAAGGTTAATTCTAGGTTAGTCTAAATTGCCTGTAGCGGTGACTTACTGGTCCAGGGTGTACCCCACCTTGTGCCCACACGTCCCATCCAGCTGGGATGGGCTGCAGCATTAACCTCAACCCTTAACGGGAGCGAGCAGGAAATGACAAATGGTCACACTTCAGAAGACACAAGCAGGTTAACGGAACATGCTGATTCCAGTTGTGTAAAGTAGAGAAGGACTTTTACAAATCTCACTGAGTCTCCTCTGGGAGTGTTGTGAGTCTTCATTAGAGATGGAATTTATGGGTCTTTGAAGGGAGCAAGATCTTCAGGAGGTGTTCCTTTCAAAGAACTGTTCAAACTGGCTCGTTTTATTCATGCATTTATTAGAACTCAACCAGAGGTAAGTCATTGTCAAGGAAATTATCAATAGGAGCCGTTACGCCGCAAGCGTGGTATCAGAATAATTCTCACTCGCAGATCTAATGTTAACCCACCAATGGAGTATCTATTGGCAGGAATTATTCTGAAATATTGACTATAATGTCTCTTGCACACACGTGTCACATGAAGGCAGCGTGGACAATCTGCATATAAAAAGAAGTGCTCACAAAGGCAGCTTTGACTTGGTTCTCATTCAAAAGATCACGTCATCCACTCCTCACTGACATTAGGAACGATGTCCAAAGACACATTTAGAGGATGAACTCCTTTCACTTCAGTCCCAACAAAAACTACTGTGTACACACTTTTCCACACACACACACACACACATCCCCAGTGAGTACACTATCGCTCTGCTTGTAGGGTAACCCTGAGGAAGAGAAACAGCTGCTCCTCTCTCATCTCTCTCTGCTGGGACTACAAAGTCGGGCGAACTGGGGAAAGAAAGGAGAAACACTCACTTCAGAGATGTGTCAGTGCTTCCTGTAAGTCAGGTATGGACAGGAAAAAACAAAGAGATGACAGCTTAAAGAAAGGAATGACAGGTCTCCCCCTCTCACGCCGCCCCACAAGCCCCTGGGATGTTTCGTCTCCGATGGTTTCCCTGATCAACATTCCTTCTGTTATCAGGGCGAAGAAGCTGAGGTTGAAATACCACTTTAAAAGATTAAACATGCATGAGAATTGCATTTTAAAGATTTAGAACCTTCAAATTATTCCAGTTGTGCATTTTTAAAACGGACCTTTCAAAATGAATCTTAATTGATGGGGGCTGTAGGTGTTTTTGCATTGATGTGAGTGGGGAATTGCAGGAATTCTGCCAAGAAGTAGAGCTCGAGATTGGAATTTTCAGGCTCACCCCGCCACCTCGTTTATATTTAATGACATATAAGGGGGTGTATTAATTGTCTCTGACAAGGGATGGGCTGATGAAATAAAGATGAGAGATGAGAAGGGCACCGAGAGAAAAGTGACCTCATCACAGCCAGTCGACAACTGCCCCCCCAAAAAATAAACAAACATGACAAAGTGTTTTCTTCGTTGTTAAAATGTGTGACCATAAAGTTCATTTAAATATTGCCTGAGACATTAAAAAGTATCTTGGTGTCGAAGTGAAAAAACAAAACTGGATTCCTTTTCATGGCTCACACAACAAACCACCCACCGTCCATGAAAATTGCTGTTTTTTTGTGCAGTTCTGTTGAACAAACCCCCGCTCCTTGCCTGAGTTATTAACCTCCCTGGTGGAGGTAATAAATAAAAGAATGGAAAGAAAACCAGTGAAGACGTGAGGCAGGGAGAAACTTGCTGGTTTGGAAAGAGAAAAATGATTAATGTGGATGGGAGGTGAGCAGAGATGGTTTGATTTTTCTTTGCGCACAGCAACAAGAAAAGGTTAAAAGCTGTAGACGTACATCAAGAGATGCACTGCCAGTCATCTGCAGGTCTGTATGCACAGTGGGGAGTATTAACTATACTAACTATTACTACTACTAACAGTATTAACTATTCCGTGCTGATAAATGGAGGCTTGTTATCTGAAATGTTTCTCCAGTGTTTCCCTCTGTGCCTACTTCATACACTACACTGGTAAGTTGGAATCCGAACAAATTTCAATTGATTTATTGTGTAATAATGTTTTTTGTGGGTCCCCCATCTGGCTTTGTATTGCTTGTCTTATGGTTTCCCTTATTTTCTACTATTACTCTTGTGTCTTTTCTTCAGTGCAGCTTAGGAGAGGTTATTTACTGTGGGATGAGGTCTTTTCATTGGGAGTGTGTGCTGTGTGTGTGTGTGTGTGTGTGACCACATGTCGACTATGGCCACATCCTTCAAACTGTCTTGATTTCCTTAAGCCAATAACATTCTCCACAAAGTCCTCAACGTTTTCTGTGCCTCCTGCCCTCTTGTCTGGAAAAAAAAATGTACCGGTAGCTTCTTTTTCCTACAGAGGCTTTTGTACATTTCCTATGATGCTGTCCAAGGACTCTGATGCCAGAGGTACAAAAGCTTCTGTGAAGAAAATGAAAGCTCAGGCTTTGGAAGAGGGTGAGCTGATGAGGTTCTTTGGGACTGGAGCTCCTGTGCTCCATGTGCACCAATAAGCCCCTTACTGGTTCAACTAACTAACTAACAAGCAATGATGGAGTACGCAGGACATGGACGTTGGATGGGGAAATAGCTGGAGATGTTGTTCAGTCAGTTCATGAAACCCCCTCACAAGGTCTGTGGGATCAGGCTGGAATTCCTGGAAAGAGACATGGTTGTTTTCAAATGAATGAAACTTCTCAAATTCAGCTACTTACTCAGTACGTGGTTGAATCCTGAAGGATAAATAGCACTTGTAGCAACAACGGATTTGTTGTTTATGGGCAGCATAGGGGAATGTTTTAGATTCAATGGGTCGACGACTTCAAAGATATGCAGTACATTTATGGGCTAACTACTACTAACTCACATGCCATAAGCAGTAAATAAAAACAAACAAAAGAAGATAAATACTGGGTGATGACAGGAGAAAGTTATTGATCAATTATGAATCCCTTAGTAACTAATGACTAATGACTAACATATCGTGTGTGAAGATTGTTGCTAATGAGCAGTGTGTGGTGTGTGTGTGTGTGTGTGTGTGTGTGTGTGTGTGTGTGTGTCAGTTGACTAACCCTGATGTGTTTTGACATCAACTCTTATGAGCAGTTGATGTGACTTGCTTGACTTGCTGGGACCCCAGTGAGGCTGGATTCTACATGCGACGTCTCCAAACCTCTGTCCACTGTCCTTGAACAGCGTCGTGTTCTCCAGATGTTCAGTCCTGCCGATAGCGGTTCCTGGTCAGCGACTCAGTGCAGCAGTTCCTTAGCTGGTGATTGGCTGATGGCGCTGGAGACTTCAGAAGCAGTTGACCAAGTACCGTCTCTTCTTCTCAGTATTGAATTTCAGCGCCACCTGTGACTTACAGCCTGTCGATTCGTTGCTGCGGCTGCATTTGGATGTAATTTTTCTGATACGGGGCCAAGGAAAACAGGGGAGGAATAAGTGAACATTCTGGTACATGTGGACATGGGCTGAAGCCAACAACTTCATGCATGAAGAGAGGCAATCGCTAATTAAAATACTCACTGAATTGCCATTGAAATGACAGATGGCCTTCGGTTTGTCCGTCACCGTTTCAAAAAACCCGTCAACAATGGAAAATATTCAGTTAACGTGACCCCTGGTTCAAACATACTGGAGATAAACGAACTTGAAATAAGAACGTCAAGAAAGACGTAGTGACATTGTACATTTCACATCGGTGACTGAAGTCTGTAAATAAGGCAGAGTTAGAGTACGTCTTCAGAAAGGAACGTTTTTGAACAGTAAACATCCTTGATTCTGATACGAACCTATAGTAATAGTATTCTCATATATGAGTATATAACATTGGAACAAACACATGTTGAATACATTTGTTACAATTGAAACAGTGTCAGGAGTCTCAGTTCTCAGGAACTTATGACAAGTTCTGGAGTTGAGTTTGGCAACTATGTCCATCAGGTAGATAACAGCAAGCTTCTAGGGAAATAAATAAGACTGATATTTCACAATTAATAAATAGCTGACAACAAATACATGAACAGAATAGTTTTTTTTTTTTTTTTAAATCTAAGTATGATAAATAGAAAGAAGTTGATGTTCACATTGACAACGGATGAAAGGTATTTTATTTTCTGCTGAAAATAATACAAGTACCTTTCTGAGTTGTACTGGGGACACAGGCGACACGGGAAGTTCATCTTCATCAGCTGCCGACAACGGCATGCATGTAACCAGCAGGTTATTCATTGTTTTCTCTTCTTGGCCACATGGAGAGTGAGACAGACACCAATCAACTTCGGTTCGTTGCTTGGTGAAAAAAAAAACAAAACTTGCTGTCGGACGGTGTTTTCATTAGAAGACGACGTAAACATGTCACTGAACCCCCGTGTTTTTAAAAGCTGGAACCTGGACTGACGCTAGCTGTGTGCAGCGTGACGTTTGTATGTGTGTTTGTGAAGATTCTCTGGTGAGTAAAAGTGATGAGAATTGAATGTGAAGTTAAGCTGGTGTTAAAAATCACATGTTGGTTGTAAAAATATATTCATATTATTGGATGACGCTGTAAATTTAGTGAGGGGAAGTACAGTAAATATACGTAAAACGAGAAAATTGAACAAGGTACTGATACACAGTCAATTTATTTCATGTGAACTGGTGAATGTTGTAGTCATTTCTGTTTGGTCCATACAGGCCCGGTCTTCTGCATGATTCCACAAGTGGATCTTCCTGCTACTGTGTATCTGTAACATGGAGGGAGTCCGGCGAGACGACCAAAACGTGATTAGTGAGTTTATGTTCCACTACTGGACATATTTCAGTTCTGTATTATAGTCTCCTGGGATGGAGAGCCTGTACATATTTGTTATTTAACACAGTATTATCATGGGGGTCTTTGTTGAGGAGCAGATCGGCAGGGGTCACGCTAGAGTGACCTCTGATGAGCTGTTTCACAAGTGGTGAGAAAAGAATGCTGAGGACAACAAGCAGGGTGTCCACTACTGCTACGACTACCGTACTACTACGACTACTGATACGACTACTGATACGACTAGCAAAGGTTCTTTCTTTTCATATGGATGAACAGACAGAACCGTTATATGTGTTTACGTCGCACGTGCTAGCAGCCTTTTTCTGTGAGGTGTGCTGCAAACTCCCAAACCATCGATATGGCCAAGGTGAGAGCTGTGGTGCTTGGAAAAAAGGCGCTTGGAAAAAAGAGAAAGAAAAAGAGCTCTCGTGGGATGTACGGCCGTACTCACTGCAGTTCTTACATAGATGCTTTAAGTGGCTTTATTCTGTTTCACTCTTTTATTGAATTGCACATCCTCTTCACAACTTTATTTCTGTCATTTCTTTTTATTGCTGCCAGGACAATTCCGGTGTCCTCTCTCAGGCAAACACACGCACACACAAGATCATTAACTAAACTCATACCAGAGTTAGAGTCTCTGACACATTTCAAGGTGTTACAAAGGTCGGAGCATCAATCAAATATGTTTGTTCTAGACATTACAGCAGCCACGATGTTCTGCATGCATGAGTGTCATGAGCTCTAGTTTCCTTCACTTTGCATTTAAAAGAAGAGAACAGAAAACAAATCTCCGGGCATACGATTGATCCCGACGAATTTAAATGGCACCACCTATTTATGTGAACTGAATCGATACAGAGGAAATATAGATCCCTCCAACACACGCACACAAATGAATGTCAAACCCTTTTTGTGAATTGGGGGAACGTGGAAAGTATCTTCTCATCACCACCTCCCATCTTGCATCACAGGATAGAAAGGAGTAGAAAGACAAGGGCACGAGTTTAAACTTTATGTTCAATTAAAGTAAAAACAACAGGAAGAAGAAGAAAAACTAGAAAATCAAGTTTATTGTTACAAAAGACTATCGTAACGCCCCTACTGAGAGACTCCCTGTGGGCAAAGGTCACATGGAAACACTCACAGATAGAAAACGTTCTGTACGTGTAACCAGCAAATCACCCCCAAAGTCATCTCTGACCTCTGAGTCCAGCAGGGCACCGCATCGCTTCAGACGGTGGTTTGTTGGCTGAAGAGGTCAAGGGTCACAGCAGAGAGGAATGCTGGGATGCTCTTCTGGTGATGCAGGTGAAGAGAAACTTTGTCCCCCAAGGTTCTGGAGAAGGCTGTTTCCATGAGCTGCATGCCTCCACTGGAGCTCTAGTCACACACACACACACATTCACACATTCACACACACACACACACGCACACACACAAATACACATCACACCAAACAAGAAACCCAGGGTTCTTCACGAAATCCATCTCCAGAGGAAAACTTTCAAAGTAAAGTAAGATCTCTCAAAGTTGTTACTGTCTGCTGGGAATTGT
>NW_027614189.1:0-29076 GCF_965212315.1 Lampetra planeri
AAGTGTGCACTCACTGTGAGTGAGCACTGAGCAGCAGAGAGAGAGAGGAGGGGGTGTGGGGGTGCGCTGTCTGCACAGAGAAGCGCCGGTCTGAGGAGAATATAGGAAAGTGCTGGACTACAGAAGAAAAACTGCAGTATCGATCCCATCACGCTAGTATCGATCCCATCACGCTAGTATCGATCCCATCACGCTAGTATCGATCCGATACCAATACTCACTTTGGAATCGATACTATCGATATTTAGATCGATACGCCCAGCATTACCTCTTAGTTTAAAATGATCAAAGGTGTTCAAATTGTTTTTTTGGAGGAAGGCAATCCCTACATTAAGATGATTCAGATGTGAAATTATTTTTTCACATTTTACTGGATGATTTAAGGATTTCACCTTCTACAAAACAAAAGTGACCTGATAACATCCTATATGTGCTATATTCACATTCACTTGATGTGGCCTAGCCATATTCTGTTGTAGAGAGCATACATTTCAACACATACAGTAGTGTATGATGGTCTTGATTTGCTGAGCATGTAAAAGACAAACACATTGACAGACGATGGATGCAGGATGCCATAGCGTCCTAAGCTGTTTTCTGACCTCTTTAAAAGCTGATCCTACTCAGGCAACACTTGATAGGGGAACACAAAGATAGTAGCTCCGTTGTACTGCTAGGGACCGGCTTCCCTGACCTGGCGGAGGATCTCAACTTAGTCCTGATAGACATGTCAATCTTGAGATTATTGCTCAGAGCTTTCCATCTGATCTCTTTGGCTTTTGCTTTGTGATGGGCTCTATTAGCATGTTTCTAATCATTTTAAAACCTCTTTGATTAACTTTGAGACCGAGGCGGGGAGCTTGAACCAGCTTATACAGCCACAATCAAGATGCAGATGTTTGACCTTCTCATTCTGCCCTCCATGTCCAAGGACTTCTCCTGTAGGCTCTCCACATTTCACTTAAGTTTTTGCATGGCGTCCTTCGGTGATGTTACCTCGTCTGAGCAGGCGGAAAGGCCCTGTTACATGTCAGACACCGTCATTGCATCTGTTTTGCTAGCAGCAGTGTATTTACAGAGGTTTACTCATACTTCAGAAGGAGAAAGTGGGAGTGGAAAAACCTTTCAAAACTTTAGATGGTGTCTTGCATGATTTTCTTGTACCCTACTGTTGATGGAGGGTGCTACAAAATTAACGACATACTCCATTAGCTACTCGACAGTGCCCCAGAGGACAGTTATTTGTGATGAATTATGGAGTATATAGAGAACATAAGATGAATTAAAAATCTTTAAAACAGTGAAAGATTAAGACTAGTAAAAGAAGAAGGTAAAAGAGGTTAGTTAAAAGCCAGAATAAAAAGGTGTGTCTTAAGCCTCCTTTTAAAAATATCGACGGTCTCTGCTGCCCTGAGGTTCTCTGGCAGGCTGTTCCACAGGTAAGGGCTGTAGTAACTGAAAGCCGCTTCACCGTGGGTTTTTGTTCTAATTCGTGGGATGGCTAAGAGGAGGCCGGTGCCAGAGGATCTCAGGGTCCGCGAGGGTCGATATGGTAAAAGCAGTTCAGATAAATAAGATGGCCCAAAACTGTTAAGACATTTATTTTATTTTCAGAAAATTTCAAAAAAAAAAAATTGTCTTGTACAGCAACATTCTTACCGCTCACTAACTGACCCTGGATTTACACCGGCTGCGTGTACGTTGCGTCTCCGATCCGTCTTTGCTCCGTCAGCGCGCTCCGTCCATTTACACCGGATGCGTTTCTACTGCGGCGCGGCTCTGGTCCGTCAGTCACGTGACTGACAAGTTCCCGTGGTGACAACACGTACAATCGCGCGAAACTTCATGTATGTGTGATAAATCCAGGAAGAAACACAAGTGTTTCCGGGTGGAGAAACAGAGGAGAGTTGGACTTGCTTGTGTTTGACTTTTTTTTCCGTATTTTGTGCTTTTACCATGGGAAAGTAGCTTGTTAGTAAATAAATACTCTTAATAAATGTACTGTGTTGAAATTACTGGTGAAATAGTGTGAAATACGATACGGCGTCAACGTTGAGCGTTTTATTGTGAAAAGTAACCGGATATTTATTTTGTTTCTGTGTTGGACTTCCTGACCCGCTCAATGGATTTTGTGCCAGATTTATGTGTCTCAGCTCCGGCATCCGTCAGAAATAGAACCTCTGTGTATTTGCGATGCAGCGCTCCGGAGCCGGTGTAAATCCAGGGTCACTGTCTGTCACCTCTTCGGCGTTCTCAAATGGGATTGGCTGACCACGCGCTCTAAGGTATGATGAGATAAACATTCATGAAAAAAGCCCTCGCTCACGATTTCACCCAAACACGGCTGATAGAAAAAAAAAAAAAAAGACGGGGTTCACCTTCTCTCATGTCCCTACAAGAGGGTCGAGTTGAGTTGCTGCGAAAGACAAAGAACCGGTATTCATTCTAGTATTTACACATTAAACACATGCTGATAAATCACTGACCGTGCCGGATGAGTGATGGTGATGCACTGATCACAGTTGGCATATCCACACACACACACACACACACTCACACACACACACACGTGGCCTTATATTATGGTGTTCAAACAGTTACTATTAAGTTACTATTAATAATATTTAATATACTTACCCGGAGTGGCGGGACGAGTAAGCCTCGGCGGGGGATATACGCGAGTAAATGGCGCTGATTCTGGAAAATTTAATCTTGGAAATTAATTCTGGAACTTATTTTGTAGAAAAATTAATTAAAATAAAATTATGTAAGATTTCTTACAGAAAAGAAGATGGACGTGGCTTTTTTCCATCTTGACAAAAATTAAAGTAAGCAAGAGTTTGAGGAAATCTTCTCAAGCAAACAGCTTCTCCTTGCTCGTGGGACAAATCAAATGCCTCTTCTGCCACTATTCTTCTGTATCCCGGCTTATTTTAAACGCTTGCCCACCTCTATGCGTTTGTTTGTACGCTCTCAGGGGAGGGGGTTTCGGTTCAGAGTTCATGACAAAGGCAGGCAGGCAGACAGACCAGGATACTGAGACCACTGTAGGTCCAGCTGCAGGATACACTCTCTTAGCCTGCCTTTCGTCGGCAGCCAGAGCCTGCACTCTCTTGCCCGGGGTAGTCATTTTCTTTCTGAACAGGCCTTGCTGGGAAAAATACAACTTGAACATTGGCGGGACCACTACGAAACCCTTTATACGCTCAACAGAAACCTCCTGACACCCTAGGAGGGAATACGTCATCCGCCCACTCACACACCCACTCACCCTCTGCGCATGCACACGGACGGTGTTGGAGGCGCGAACAAACGTACGTATCAATTCAATTCAATTCAGCTTTATTTCTTAGGACCTCCGGAATAACACTTTTGATGACACCACACACACACACACACGACCAATTTTTAATCCGCACTTGAACTTCTAGTCAAACTACAAACATTTACCCTATCGATTTTTGGTGACCTCGTGACCTCTTGACCTAAAGGTCATCAGTCAAATGCAATTGATGTGACAAGTACCCTTTTGTTATGTTTTTTTGCCGTCGAGCCTCCGTCCTGACGGGTGAAGCCTCCGTCCTGACACTTGGAGCCTCCATCCTGACACGTGGAGCTGTCGAGACTCCGTCTAATGCATGGAGCCGTGGAGCGTCCATCCTGACCCCCGTCCTGATGCGTGGAGTCTCTGTCCTGACGGGTGGAGCCTCCGTCCTGGTCTTCATGAGCTGTCCATCAGCATCATCAGGAGCTACAGTTGGCTGGTGTTTGATCAGGGCGATGTGGAGATGAGATAAACCACTGCTGGGGTCCAACGAGTCCATCCTTACACGTGCCTGAATGCTTCCACATAAATGGACACATACAGAGCTGTGGTCACATGACATCCATGACATGACTACAACGTCATGTCCATCTGTCTCCACATCTGTCCTGCACATGTCTGAGACTGTAGACGTAAAGTGGAAAACATCTACACAAGTTTGCAGTACTGAGACATACACACACACACACACACACACACACACCCTTGGCAAACACTTCACATGGAACTAGTTGTCCTGTGAGGGAAAGTGGTAGTAGTTTTGTGTGTTTGTCTCAGAAACAAACACCAGAACAAAATAAACATTTATCAGTTTAAAGCAAGAACAAAACAGGATTGTGAAAGAGAGAAAAGACGTGTGAAATCTGCAGGATTGTACGTGTGTGTGTGTGTGTGTGTGTGTGTGTGTGTGTGTGTGTGTGTGTGTGTGTGTGTGTGTGTGTGTGTGTGTGATGGGGTTTTGTTCTGGTGGAATTTAAAATACAGAATGTTGTAACTTGGGCCAAAATCAGGACAAATGTTGAATGTGTTGAGCAGCTTTCTAATAATGCAATGCAAAACCTGTGTTTGTGTGTGTGTATGTGCATGTGTGTTTGTTGCTGTCACCCTGTCACATTGTTTTCACACTGTCACACTGTTTTCCTCATCTCCACATAAACATTTAAAAAATGTTTAAAAGATTTAGGTTGACTGTTTAGTTATTATAAAATCAGTTTTCAGATATCAGTTAACTGACATGAAGCCTGTATGATGATGACTGACGCCGTGTGGACGTCAGCGTCCTTCTGTCTCCAGCATCTATTGTCTCCAGGTGGCCATCCTCAGTGAGCCAGAATCAGCGGAAGATTACCTGATCAATGTTCTGACTGAGCTGCAGGTCAGACGCAATCACCTGTCTGATCACTGTCATCACACAAACACACAATGATCAGTCACCTGTCTGTCTGTTTGATCACTGTCATCACACAAACACACAATCACCTGTCTGTCGTCACACACACAATGATCAATCACCTGTCTCTCCTTTATTTTCTGAGTCACCTGAGGGTCACTGAGTGGCTGGAACAGCAAGTATCTGGGTAGGTTTTGATCCTCGTGGGGAGAGATCTTAGGACTGCATTGTAAGTGTTCGAAAATGATGTCTTGCACCCTCTCCTCTGTTTAGAGAAGGTTTTTCCACTCCAAGTGTTAGATAAATTGTGTCTTAGGCCCCCTCCCCTGTTGAGAGAGGGTTTCTCTAATTTAACAAAAATTGCCTCTTTAACTCCTCTCTCAAACCATCGGTCCTCCCTGGACAAGATGTGGACATTGTCATCCTCAAAGGAGTGACCCTTGACCTTCAGGTGTAGGTGATCTGCAGAGTCCTGTCCTGAGGAAGCAGCTCTCCTGTGTTGACCTCTTACCTGTGCAACGGTTGTTTAGTTTCCCCAACATACAGGTCAGTGACTCCTCACTACACTGGACGGCGTACACTACATTGTCCAGCTTGTACCTGGGTGTCTTGTCCTTGGGATCGGCCAGTTTCTGCCTCCAGGTGTTGCTGGGTTTGAAATGTACTGGGATGTTGTGTTTGAAAATCCTCCTTAGCTTTTCTGATACACCAGAGACATACGGAACGACCACACTCCTCCTCTTGGGGTTGCTGTCCTCTTTGTTGGTGACCTTCTTGTAGGAACACTCTGAGGCCTGTGGTTCAGCGTCCAAATAACTCCTTATTTGTGTTCCTGTGGGTGGTGTGAAAGAGAAGGTACTGGTCTGTGTGTGTGGGAGGGGTCCTGTACCCCTCAATGTTGACATTCCTGATTTCTTCAATGTGAACTGAACAGTCCAGAAAAGCCAAGTGGTTGCCACTGACGTCCTCATGTGTGATATTGAATGTTGGGTTCCACTTCATTCATGTGCTTCAAGAAGGCTTCGACCTCCTGAGTCTTGATTTTGACCCAAGTATCATCCACGTCTCTGAACTAATGCGTGGGTGTGGTTCCTCCAAAGGAGTGCAGACCTTGTTCTCCACTTTTTCCATGTAGAGGGAGATACCGGGGAGCCCATCGCACATCCATGTTTTTGCCTGTAGAATCTCTTTTACTGTAAATATGTAGTATTCAGGCAGAGTTCAAGCAGGGCGCAGACCAGGGGCCTCATGTACTAAGAGTACGTACGCCCGAAATCCTGGCGTACGCCCTTTTCCACGCAAACGTCCGGATGTATCAAGGGGGAAAAGTCTGTGGATTTGTGCGGTGTTTCACGCTAACACACGAATCCACAGCTACAGCTGACTTTGGATACACTCAGAGGTGATGTTGGGAAACTGTTAAAAAATGTGGAAACTATTAATTCAGAGCGATGCGCACATCCTCAGATACAAAATGATGAACAATCATCACACGTGTCTACAATTACATTAGTGGACATAAAATCACGTGCAAAGTGGTGCAGAAAATATCAACGGTGGCATCAACATGAGCAGGAGTTACAATGACCGTCTCCCCCCGTACTCCCCCGGAAATGTAATAACCTGGTGCATTATATAATAACAATTCTAAAGCATAGTTTATTTGTTTGTGAATAGTATTTTATTTTACTTTAAAGTATTTATAACAGCTAGTCCTATTATTAGTATCACTGTATTAGCCTAGTAGCAGTACTTAGCAATTACTATCAGTACACTATTCAAAGGTTGCATTAACAGAGAATATTCTGTAAATTCCAGATGTTTTTATTTGATACCAAAACCACATCAAGAATAGTTATAAACATCCAACAAACCTTATTATGCTTCTTGTAATACAGAATAAAACTCTGGGTATCAAAACATAATCCATTCGTAAACATTAACATATGCACATACAAAATAGAAACACTGATGAATAGGTAAAGAACAGTTTTATTTAGGCATTTATAGAACCTTTCAACAACAATAAATGCAACCAACACATTGCAGCCAATATAAATTGCCTTAAAAGGCTAAACAAACAACAACATTTCTATTTCCAAAATATATCCATAATTTCAAATTGTCCATGTCGAATATGTCTAATTACTAGCCAAGCCCATAAACCACTTGGAATGTTCCCCAAACAGCTCCGTGAGTTTTAATGCCACACCACCAAAGCGCCCTGCTGCTTTGTACAACCTTTGTACACTAATTGTGTCTTGCTGGGTTAAATCGTAGACAACTAGAACTTCTGGTTTACTTGAAGACGTTTCTCCACTCATCCAGAACCTTCTTCAGTTCTGAACAGACTAGTGGGGAGTCCTGCTACTAGTACTAAGTTGGGTCGTTACCTCACACAAAGGGGTGTTGGTATCAGGTCCCCCTCCCTGGCTGTCAGTCGTCTGAGCGTCGTTAAGTCGTTAGCATACCTGAAAGGGGGTGTGAGTTTCGAGTCCCCCTCCATTGTTGTCAGAGTCACCTGTGAGTCGTTGGGTCGCTGAGTGGTTGGAACTGCAGGTATCTGAATGGTTTTTGATCCTCTTGGGGAGAGATCCTAAGACTGCATTGTAAGTGTTAACTAATTGTGTGCTTTCCACTGACGTCCAACCCAAGGCTTTGGCTTAATGTTTCCCTCAGATAGATTGATGGATGGAATCGATCTGCAATGTCTTTAAAATGCTTAGACACACTGTTAAACGTCCCGGCGGGACTGAACCTTCCAGTTTGGGCCATTCTTTCCAAGTATCTATCCCAGTCATTGCCCTCGACAAAGTTGAACAAGAGTGTTCCATTTCCATTGTATGGATAATTCCTGAGGTCTTGGACAATTTCATCTCTTAAGCTTTCTGGTGATCTTAATATTCAAAGGGTGGATAGGTGGTCAGCCATGGCTACAAACTGACATTTTCCATCTGGGTCAGGGTCATAGCGAATGCTTAACTCCATGGACATAAATTCCTCTCGTCTGTCTGTGTGTGTGTACTGAAACAGTACACACACACAGAGAAGTTCAAGAGGGTTTAGGTCTCACTTTGATGGTGCTGTCATGGTTTTTTTTAGAGTGTGTTTTTTTTTCGCAGCCGGGTGGCACGAGTTATATCCGACACAAAGAACCATTGTTGTGTTTCTCGGAGGGCCTTAGCGTCCCTAAATCTCACTTTGTATTTTGAGAGCTTTCGATTTTTTTTCACAATTGTACCACGCCTTACGTGATGCTTTTTGGAGACTTGATGGCACCATCCCTCATTCTGACCAAAACAGTGTCCTTAACATTGTAGTATTGTGATAGGTTTTGTTTGAATGCACGCTTGATTATTAGTTTTGCACAGTGCTCAGAGGCCTTCCGTGCCATTCTTCTGACCCTTTTTCGTTTAGTATCAAATTTTTCTCGATGTCTCCTTACGAACAGAACTGGACAGTAAACACAGTAGACACTGAACAGTACTGGAAGACCCCGTGGAGCTGGGAGCCGTAATGCTGGAGCTGCTGGTGGGAGTCACAGTTGGAAGTCCCAGGCTGAGCCTGGACTGTGTGTCACTGTCAATTCAGAGATAATAAATTGAATAATTAAACACATGTCTAAGGCTTTGTTATTGATCACTTTTGATATACTGACATGTTTATGCATGAGCATCTACGTTTAGGTATCTTTTTGTGCCATGAGCAGGCTACACTGCAAAGAAATAATTCTTGAGAGATAATGAGAATATTTGTCTTATTTCAAGTCAAAATGTCTAATTTCTAGTCAAACACAACACCTAAAAAGTAGTTCACTCATTTCGAGTGAAAAGTTGCTTAAAAGTGTAAACTGTCTAAAAACGAGGTACTTTTAGGGCGATGTGTGTGTGTTTCACTAGAAATGAGACATTTTGACTAGAAATAAGCTAGAAATAAACACATGTGTTGTGAGGGCAGTAATGGAATAACCTTGATGTCGGAACACCTTTTTTTTTTTTCGGAGACTGTGCGCCGCTCCGACCCCACAGCATTCACACGCCATCCCACTCACCTGTCTTTCTCATTTTATTTATCCCGGACGACAGCGTGCCAAAAACCACCTTTTTCCGTGCCTCAACTTCAGTGACGAGGGTCTGTAGCTCTAAATGTCTCTTCTATAAATTTCTCTTCTTTGACTTGCTCATTGTGTAAATCTGATCGCGCAGAGAGCGAAATCATACATGCAGATGTTATTTAAATGAATTTACATATGTAAAAGAGGGCGTGGACAGGGAGGAGTCATGTGCGCTCAATTCCACATTGATTGTGATGTACAAGGAAATGTGCTTGGATTCATGGGTACACTCAGTTTCGTTCATCAGGATTTTTTTGTTCGTACGCCTTTTTCTGGATTTGGGGCGTATGCCAAGATCTAGTAGGAAA
This sequence comes from Lampetra planeri, assembly GCF_965212315.1. Taxonomy (NCBI): domain Eukaryota; kingdom Metazoa; phylum Chordata; class Hyperoartia; order Petromyzontiformes; family Petromyzontidae; genus Lampetra; species Lampetra planeri. The sequence continues at coordinate 9,138 of NW_027614189.1, forward strand.
TCCACGCAACTCTTAGTATATGAGGCCCCTGTTCTGGTGTGAGGTTGGTCCTGTTAGGGAGGGAGTGATCTTGTTCTAACTTACCCTTCACTGCTGTGACTGCCTCTGATGTGGGAACGCATGTGAAGAGAGAAGTGACATCATACGAGACAATGGTTTCATCCAGGTCCAGTTTAGGTTTTTAACTTGTCTGTGAAGTCTAGCGAGTTCTTGATGTGATGTGGAGTGTTCCCCACCAGCGGTGCGAGAATTGTCTCTAGGTGTTTTGCCATGTTGTAGGTGACTGAGATGATGCTGCTGATGATGGGTCTAAGTGGAGCCCCCTCCTTGTGGATCTTGGGGAGGCCATAGATGCGGGCTATAGATCCTCCTGGGTGCAAACTGTAGTATAGCTTCCGGACGATAACTGTTCCAGGTGCCAAAGAAGGCTGACGACCTTCTTCTTGTAGTTACTGGTGGGATCTTGCCTCAATGCTTTGTAGGTGGAAGCATCGCTGAGGAGAACAGTGACTTTGTCCTGGTAGTCGGAGGTGTTCAACACAAGTGCGCATCTTCCTTTGTCCGCTGGAAGTATGGTGATGTCCTGATCCCTTTGCAAAGGAGGTCAGGGCCTTTCTTTCTTGACTGGACAAGTTGGAAAGGGGTGCTAGCCTACTGCTGCTGTGAACTTGAGTCTGAGTTGTTCTGCTTCTGAGTTTGAGAGTTGGTTGTTCTGATTCTGATTCGGTTGCTGTGATGAGGTCAATCACAGGAACTTGTCGGGGTGTGATTGCAAAATTAAGTCCTTTGGCTCTCTCTGATTGAGAGAGATCCCTGTCAGATAGTCAAAATCAAAGTAAACTTTATTGTCAAATATACTGTATATGCGTGATATACAGCATTGATGAAAATGAAGATTCTTGACCCATTTCTCTTTGGTGTCCTGCCCTGGCGTAGAGTCATTCCTCCAGGTCATCTCTTCTGCTCTGTGAGTGGGGAGATGACGTGACTGCAGTTTCTGACGTTCTTTGCTCTTTTGATGAACTTCCAAGACATCCTCATGGAGGAGTGATGTTAACTGTTCAGACATCAGGTGGAGTCTCTCTTTGAGAGCGTCAATCATGAAGTGAACTTGTCTCACTCTCTTGTTCTGTAGTTTGTTCTGTGCCTTCTGTAGAATGATGTTTCCTCTGTGTCCTTTCACTGAACATTTTAGTTGTAGGCTGTTGGGGCCTACAACTAGGACCTTGTCTGTCTGCACCTTAAGTTAAAACGTAGGTGGTTCCTGTAGTCTGCGAGTTTCTTATGTGTCTTCTCGTACTCCTGCAACAGTCGTAGCGTGGAAACGCCTGATATGTCCAAAACACGTCCAGATAGTTCCAGTTCCAACCACTCAGTGACCCAATGACTTTCAGGTGACTCTGAAAACAAAGGACGGGGACCCGAAACTCACCCCTTTTTGTAAGCTAACGACTTAACGACCTTCAGATGACTGACAGCCGTGGAGGGTGACCCGATACCAACACTACTTTGTGTGAGGTAACAACCCAAACTAGTATTAGCAGCAGAACTCCCCACTAGTCAGTTCAGAACTGAAGAAGATTCTCAGATGAGTGGAGAAACGTCTTCAAGTAAACTACATATACAGTTGTCTACAAATTAACCTGTCTGTCGTCACACACGCACAACAATCAATCACCTGTCTGTTGTCACACACATAGTGATCAATCACCTGTCTGTCATCACACACACAACTATCAATCACCTGTATGTCGTCTTTCACATAGTGATCAATCACCTGTGTTGTGACTTTATTTGCATATTATAGAATTACAGTTTGCATGATTATTAATTTAAATGTTAAATGAGTTAAATGTGCAATAATTAAAAGGGTGACGGTTATTTGAATTGTAAAAAATGCCAATTGATTTCATTTATGGACAGAAGTGTTTTATTTTGAAGAAAACGAAAAAAAAAAGGAAGTGAAGGCTCTTTTTCTGTCGCCTGTTTTGACTGTTTTCATGTGGGAGTTTTTCAACTGATCTTGGGGTGAAAGCTTCAATTATCTTTCTGTCATCACACACTCACAACGATCAATCATCTGTCTGTCATCACACACACACACACACACACACACACAGTGATCAATCACCTGTCTGTCATCACATACACACACACAACGATCAATCATCTGTCATCACACACACACACCACAACGATCAATCATCTGTCTGTCATCACACACACAGTGATCAATCACCCATCTGTGTACGTACAGGTGTGTGCACAGGTGTACACAATGAGGTTGATGATTTTCCACTGAATAAAGTGTTTGTGAGGAAAGAAGAGAAGCAGAATGATAGACAACTGATTTTAATGCTGTCACACAAGCAAATACTTCAAATATTACACACACACCACTGACTGACTCATCAGTGAGTGTATGTGCGAGTGTGTGTACATGTGTGTGAATGTTTGATGTGTGACAGAATCAGAATCTGATCATCATTGTGGTCAATAGCTCAGTGAACATCAAACATCCTCCTGCTTCCTGTCCTTCCTCCATCTTTCCTCCACCCTTCCTCCATCGCTCCTCCCTCTTTCAGCGAGCCAGTGGACACTTGTCCCTGTACCCCTCCAGCGTGTCCACCATCATCTCCGCCATCTCCGGCCCAACTCCAGGGTTGGGTCGGAGATGGCTTGTGCAGGGTCACAGGTGAAGGACACAGTGATGGCATACCGTGTCCCCCACGTCACCTTCTCCACACGGTGGAGGTTCTCCGAGCCGGATGAGAAGAAGGACAGTCGTCCTGTGGAGGCAGGATGCAAAGAAGGACACGTTAGAGGAAAAGACACCAGGACTGTCCAATTTCAGTACAATCTGTGTCCTCCTGCCCCGGTGGACGCCATGAGACAGACGCGGAAATGTCAACATTTGTTTGTGACTTTTTTTTTTTTTTTTTTTTGGAAACATGTTTTTTATTATTTCACACTTAGAGACAGTTCTGTTGGGTGGGGTTACAGTGGTTCCCTGGTATATGGTACCTACATATATATGCCAATACAGAGTAATTCACACACACTATTATATTATTCAGTCACAGCTATACAATTGTCTCAATTCTTTCCCAGTTGTTCCCTATGAGCTTGTGGTAAAAAAAAGACGTTCCCATAGCCCTCTCTCGTCCTCACTGTCACTGACTCTCGCCAACATCCGTTCATACGATGCAATTTCTGCCATTTTTTCAATCCACCCTTTATAGTCCGGTGGGGATGTACTCTTCCATACCCTGAGGATAATCCGGGCTGCCGTAACCGTCCCGACCTTTATGACTGCCAAATATTGTTTTTGACACTCCCATTACTTGTGATTGGTCGCCCAGTAAGCACAATCTTGGAGTGACTGGGATCTCTATCTCCAGAGCCTTCCCTAGATGTTCCAATACTTTTACCCAAAATGGTTGTATCAGACTACATCCCCATAGAACATGTAGGAAAGTCCCTGCCTGTGTACCACATTTCCAACACAGATTATCAGGTAATAAACCCATCCTATGGAGTCTAGAGGGGGTGAAGTAGAACCTGTGTATTATCTTATATTGAGTAAACTTCCCTCTAGCCTCCCTGATGTATTTTCCTGAGTTTCCGATTATTCCCTTCCACTCCAACTCACTCAGTTCGCAATCCAAGTCTCTCTGCCAAATAGTCTTCAGAGTCCGGCAGATATCCTTATTCAGCCTGCTAAAGTTTCGATAAAACACTGCAGCTGTAAGTCCAGAAAGTCCCTCACTGGGTTCGTCTCATCTGCAAATTGCCCTTTTTTAATACAGTGTTTAATTTGAATGTATTTCCAAAAGTTGCCCTTTTCTTCTAGGTCATACCTTTGCAGTAATTCTGAAAACAATATAAAATTCTCCATTCACAATTAAATCGCTTATTTTGCAGATTCCCTTTCTGAACCATTGTCTCCAGAAAACTGTTTTCTTCCCAATACATATGTCTGGGTTATTCCACAGTGAGGCATACATTTGCTTTAAATGTAGTGTTCTGCACCTTTTGTGGACTTCTTTCCAGACCTCCTTTGAGTAGGTCAGTATTGGGTTTGGGGGATGTTCTTGTCCACTGGTGGATGGACCTTGTGACAGTGCATCCAGCGGGGTGAAGGGACTCTGAAGTTCCATTTCAATTTGAATCCAACTCAGTTTTGTGTCTGTTCTCTTCCAATATTTGGCAAGTCTCGTCATTTCAAACGCCAAGTTGTATAGTCTCAGGTCGGGGAGGGCCATTCCTCCTATTTCCTTTGGGGCCCACATTTTCTTGACATTTATCCTTGGCTTTTTCTTGTCCCCACAAAAAGTCCTTGACAATGGCATCATATTGCTTAAACCATCGTGGTGCTACACACATCGGTAACATCATGGACACATAGTTAACCTGTGGTGCGATCACCATTTTAATTACATTAATTTTCCCCCATAGTGTTAGTTTTAATTTTCCCCATTTGTCCATATTACATTTAATTTTTTGGAGGACCGGGTCCCAGTTTAACTGTATCATCTCCTCTATTTTTGGACTGAGACGAATACCCAGATATTTCATACCTGATGGTACCCATCTGAATCCAAATGGTGTAATATCGCTAGCACAGCATGTATCTGAGATGGGCATGCCCTCTGATTTATGCCAGTTGATCTTGTACCCTGATAGTTTAGAGTAGGAGTCAATACTTTCCAGTAGTTTTTGGGAGGGACTTCTTTGGGTCTGTCATTACCACCAGTATATCATCGACATACATAAACAATTTGTGCTCCCTCCCCCCTGCATATACTCCACGGATCCCTTCATCTGCCCGTATTGCCACGGCCAGTGGCTCCAGGAAAATTGTGAAGAGTAATGGAGAGAGCGCACATCCCTGGCGGTTTCCTCGTGAGAGACTAAAAAAGTCTGATAGAATGCCATTTGTAAACACAGCTGCTCTCGGTTTGGTATATAGTATTTTTATCCATCGACAGAAGTCCCTTCCAAAACCGAATTTTGACATGACAGATGTCAGAAATCCCCACTCTACCCTATCAAATGCCTTTTCCGCATCTAGTGACAGAGCCACCACTGAGGTTGGGTTATTGCTATTCAGCCATGTCAGGTGCATAAGTCTTCGCATGTTGTCTGCTGATGACCTATTCTTGACAAAGTCCACCTGGTCACCATCTATAATATCTGGCAATATTTCTTCTAGTCTTGATGCCAGGGTCTTTGTCAAGATCTTACAGTCCACCCCCAGCAGACTCACTGGTCTGTAATTGGCTGGGTCCGACCCGTCTCTGTCCTTTTTGGGTATCAGTGAAATTAATGCCTCATTAAACGTATCGGGGAGTGAACCCAACTCAAACGCCTCCACATACACTTTATGTAATACGGGGGCCAATATATCAATATACTTCTTGTAGTATTCAACAGGTAGGCCATCCAGACCTGGTGATTTCCCTGTTTTCATTGCTTGGATAGTGGCTCTGATCTCCTCCTCCGTTATGGGGGCCTCCATCCTATTTCTTTGGCAGTTCGAAATAGTCGGTAATTGCAGGTTTGAGAAAAATGCATTCATCTCATCAGATGTGGGTGTGCAGGTTGAGGTATACAAATCCTTATAAAAGGTTTCAAATGTTCTATTAATGTCCCTGGAAGACGTGAGTATTTCACTACCTCTTTTTATCATTGGGATGTTATTGGAATTCTCCTTCTGTTTTAGCTGTCTGGCCAACAGTCTACCACCTTTCTCTCCTCCCTCATAAAAATTTGTTTTAAGCCTGAATAAAGCATATTGCGTTTTTTTATTGTACAGCTCATGTAGTTGGAACTTTAAGTTACATAATGTATTATATAAATTGTCTGAGTATCTCTTAGCCAGCTCCTTTTCCATGTTGCATATGTCTTTCTCCAGTTTTTTCTTGCTTTAGTACATTTTCTTTTTTAATTTTTGATGAGTAAGCAATGAACTTCCCTCGTACAAAAGCTTTGGAGGCCTCCCATACAGAGGATAGTTTGTCTGTAGATCCCGTATTGATATCAAAAAAAGCTTGAAGTTCTTCCGCTAACCTAGTACTAAAAGGTTCATTCTGTAGTAACATCGTGTTCATTCTCCATCTTCCCTTCTTGGCCTTGTCTACATTCAGGTCTATGTGCAATTCTACGGCCCCGTGGTCAGTAAGTGCGATGGCGCCTATCTCACAATCAACCACTGAGTCTACTAGAGTGTCAGATATTAAAAGGAAGTCAATCCTTGAATGCGATTTGTGGCGGTGGGAGTAGAATGTATATTCTCTTTCACGTGGGTTCACCAGTCTCCATATATCCACCAGCCTCAAATCCTCTGCCAGCATGTGGATTGCTGCCTCTATCTCTATACGATGTTTTTCCCATCTGTTTTTACTTTTATCAATAATCCCATCCCAAACCTGGTTCCAGTCACCCCCGACAATGACCTGTCCTTCCAGATTTCCTAGTCTTCTATTGATTTCATGGAAGAAGTCGGGCTCCTCCTTGTTAGGGGCATATATATTGCATAGTACTATACGTACACCATTTACTAATGCCTCAATACAAATATATCTACCTTCCCTATCCTTGTGTTGTTTCAGCATGACAAAACTTAGGTTTTTATTCACCAGGATCATCACACCATGTTTGTGACTCTTGATGACATCCAACAACCGCAGAACCTGGAGAACGGAGCAGATCCTGAGACTGTCGTCGTCCTCCTCTCACTCTGCTGACAGACTGCCAGCTCTTCACCACAGAACTGGAAGTCCTCACACGTCCCTCAGTGGACAGTGTGATTGGAAGTATTTATTGCTCAGGACAACAGGGACGAGATTGTCGTCTTTCACACTCGTCAGCAAGTAGCAGGACATGGGATCAATACTCTGAGCAGTCTGTCTGAGTCCTTTGGAGTTTTTTCACTCACACACACGCGCACACACGCACACACACACACACACAGCACACACACACACACACACACACACACACACACACACACACACACCTGTGACCTGTGACGTTTTGTTTTCAGGAAATGATGTTATGGGTTCCCTTACCTGCTCTTGGCTCCACTGTCCGGTTCCCGAGTTGGTCCATGAAGATGAATCTTCCCTCCGCTGAAGTCTGAGGTATAGTCCGACAGATAGAGCAGGGAGGTGTAGTCAAAGGAGCCGTAGGTCACCTGCAGCAACGACACGGCCCATTCCTGTCGGACTCATGTTTATCTGATCAACAGTAACACCACAAGCCCTCAGGCCCCATTCCAGACCGGGAGACACAACTTTCACATCTCAGGATCACAACGACGGCTTGTCTCAGTCGTCACGGTAACCTGTCATTTTTAGACCTAGAGATGAGTGAGAAGATAAACCACACTGAGGCAGGTTCAGGTGTTTGATTGATTGGCCGTTGTGTCCTCATGAAGCCTAAATAAAAAGCCCTGAAGATATTTACATGTCATAGCCACGCCTCTCATGTGCTAATACTGCCCACAACAACAAAGGCCGATCTCAGCGTTGCATTCAGAAGCGGCTGACTGTGATGTGTGTGTCTCCTTTCTAACTCCAGTCCTCTGCTCTGCCATCTTTGTTCCTATCACCTGCCCCATAACTGTGTCTTAAAATACTAAGTTTAAGTATCGAAGGACGCAATTTGAGTACATAAGTGCGTTCACACTGAAACAGCACATGAAAATGTATGTAGTGAACTACGTTCATCAACTGGTTCAGTCAAACGGACAGAAAGTTCAGTGGACACCTCACACCTCAACGTCCTCCATCTTACTGACGTAGAAATGACGACCTTTCACTTTTGGAGATGGTGGTGGACAACAGAGACACCAGCGTCACCATGGGGAATATCACCTACCGATGGAATCCAGGCCAATGCTAATGTTAGCTTGCTAGCTGATAAACCACGCAACAATTTCAGACATTGACATTGTGGTGTACGGTTGGTGCTTGTGTGTGATAAATTGTCGTCTTCACTGTTGATTGAGGTTTAAGATGTGAGGTCAGAGGTTGATGGTGTGGGAAATATTTTCCCATTTTCACATCATTTCCAGTAAGTGCTGCTTGATTTCAGATATTCTACCCTGTCAAAATCTGTACACTTCACGAGTAAGTACATATGTGGATAGAGTACAACAAAGAAGTGGACTAACGGAAGTATGAGATACGAGAGACACAGCGCATGTCTTCGTCCTCTGTTTGTGGGGTGTTTCTGCGGCAGCATTACAGCGCCACCCACATACTTCAGCGTTTGACCTCGGTTGTGTGGACGCACACACCTTTTTTCTCCATGATTTCTTATCTTATCGAATCCATCTGAGTGGAGGGAGAGGTGAGACCATTTTAAAAGAATGAGTCTTTGAGCATGTAGTGTAGTGAATGCAATTATTTTTCGTCGTGGGGGCTTAGGAAAACTGTGTGAAGAGTACATTTCAAAAAGGTGCAGTAAGGGTTGGCCTGTAAGGCAGTAAGTTGGCCTGTTGTTAATTCAGTTAATTCAACACAAGACAAAAACATGCGAACAAAGTCAGCAGGGGCTTGCCAACATCTGTTGCAATATTTTCTCCCACTGCTCGTCAGACAAGGCAATTCCCAGGTTCTGACCCCAAGTAGCTCTTAGAGAAATTAGATTTTGGGACGAGTGTGTAAATTTGTTTAGATGTGATCCCTATGAGTCCTTTCTTCTTGGGATTGAGGGTTCGGAATGGGTCAGTAAGAGAGTTCGGGAACTGAGGGAAGCAAGATTTCACAAATTGTGTTATTGAAAAAAAACGAAAAAGTGTTTGGTAGATTCAGAATTAGCTGCCAAGTCAGAGAAAGATGAGAAAACGCCATTATCAAGTGTCGCTAGACCAGTTCTCAGACCAGGAACAGAAGACTGGATCAGAGCATGAAGGAGTAAAAAGGTGGTTATGAAAGACTGGAGACTGACATGATGTGTGCGTGGAGGCCAGACGCTCTTTTGGTCTCTTCAGTTGACTTTGACTTTTCTGAACTGATTCCAGATCATCAGTGTGTTTGTTACAATTGGATTAAGGCTAACCTGTTTAACTAGCCATGGTAGTTGAGAACACCACCACATACCAGAGGCAAAAGCATATGAGGGAGGAGGAGATTTTCAAGCAGAGTCCACTGCAGACACTCCAGATACTGCGTTACTAGTGTAATAGTACCATAAATCTGATCAGATTTAGATTTATGGAACCTAGATTTGAACCTAGAATCTGAACCTAGATTTAGGAAGACGGAGAGCTAATCGACCATTTGGTGCCTTTTTACTGCCCCAAAGGAAGGAACTAATCAGCTTGTCGAGATTGGAAAAGAAAATATTAACTTATGAAGACAGGTATATGTTGGAAAAGGTAAAGAGTAATGGCATTTTTCATCAAGTTAACCCAAGCCGATCAAAGAGAGGGGGAAAGAGGACCATCTGGCAAGATCTAACTTACAATGCTTGAGCAAAGGGTTGAAGTTTTTGGCAAGCAGTTCAAATGATCTTGACACTAGGATTCCAGGGTACTTAAGAGACGTCTGTAGCCTTCCTGAAGTGGGGGGAGACCATGGGGGAGAGTGTCAGCGGCAGAATTAATTGGTAGGTAATCACTTTATCCAAATTAAAGTTTGTAACCAGAGTACTAAAATTATAAAGCATCTAAAAAAAATAGTATCTAAAATGATAGGGAGACTGGAGGCAGGCTTGGAAATGTACAATAAAAGATCATCAGCATTAAAGGAAATTTTGTGAGGACTGTCCATAACATGAGAAACCCTCAAACCTGTAGCGGGGAAAGGAGAGAACCCTGTTGGGTACCTCTATGCAAGGAGAATGGAGGTGACTTAATACTGTTAGTGCTGACAGAGGCTAGCGGAGAAGCATAGAAAAGTTTTATCCAGTCCACAAAGTCAGGGCTGAGGCCTAATTTGTTAAGGATGTAGAAAAGGTATCTCCACTCTACACGGAAAACGCTTTTTCAGTGTCTAGGGGACAAAACAAGTTCAGGAGAATCAGTAGAGGGAGAAAAGAGAAAATTGAGTAACCTACATGTGTTTGAAGATGAGTGTCTTCCTGAAATAAAGCCAGTCTGGTCAGGATTGACTAGGGATGATATGACTCTCTGGAGATGGCCAGCTAAAACTTTTGCTTCTTCTTCTCCTTTCAGCTTGGTCCCCTTGTCAGGGGTTGCCACAGCGAATCATCAATTTCCATCTTTCCCTGTTCTCTGTATCCTTTACTCTGACTCCAACTACCTCCATGTCCTCCCCTCACTACATCTATAAACCTCCTCTTTGTCCTTCCTCTCTGTCTCCTACCGTCCAACTCCATCTCTAACATTCTCCTACCAATGTATCCACTGTCCCTCCTCTGTACATGTCCAAACCATCTCAATCTAGCCTCTCTAGCTTTTTCTCCTAACCTTCCTGTTCTGTGTTGTCCCTCTGATGACCCTCATTCCTAATCCTGTCCATCCTGTCCATCCTACAGATCACAATGTCATCTGAAAACATCATAGTCCAGGGAGACTCCTGTCTGACCTCATCTGTCAACCTATCCATAACCAAAGCAAACAAGAAGGGGCTCAGGGCCGATCCTTGATGCAGTCCTACCTCTACCTTGAGTCTTCTGTCCTTCCAACAGCACACCTCACCACTGTTCTACTACCTTCATACATGTCCTGCACCAAGCCAACATACTTCTCTGACACTCCTGACTTCCTCCATCACAAAACCGACAATTCCTCTCTTGGCACCCTGTCATATGCCTTCTCTAAATCTACAAAAAACACAATGCAGCTCCTTCCTACCTTCTCTGTACTTCTCCATCAGCATCCTCAGTGCAAATATTGCAATCTGTGGTGCTCTTTCTAGGCATGAAACCATACTGCTGTTCACAAATCTCCACTTCAGCTAAAACTTTTGCTAGTGCCTTAAAATCTATGTTCAGGACGGGAAATCGGCCTATCACTACTGCAAAGAAGCAGATTTTTGTCCTTTTTTTATAACAGTGTAATTGACCGCCTCTGACATTGTGAATGGTAATTGTAACTACTTCCTTGTCCATCACTGAATCAGCGCTTCTTACTGATGTAATAAAGTACATTTATTTATCTTGACACATTGATGAAGCACCTAATGAACACCATGAAAAACTAAATGGAAGGATGGATAATCTCAATGAATATTTGTCATGACAGACAGCAAATTTTTCAATCATTCAAATACATGTAACTAATTTAGATTACATTTCAACAGCTACCTTTAATTTACATTACTTTCTCAACTTAAATGACTCAAACAGATCAAAATGTAAGTCCTGTAATATAATACTCTATTCAAAATACACCCCTAAATACAAATATCCTCTATAATAAATTTCAGGGGAGGAATTCAAATGTTAACAATACTAAAACAAATGAGGATGTATTAAGAACAAATCAAAATTCCTCAAGTTTTCACAGTCAGCATTCAAAGTGGAGTATGTGCTAATGTGACAATATCCTAACTAGCTCAAGCACAGTAATGTGATGTGAATGAACTATTATTATGCAAATTAGCGTTTCACACCACAAACCCTCTACTTAAGCCCAGCCCTCTACTTGAGCATCATTAAAAATCTTTAGCCTCGGGGCAAGCGTTGTGGATAAGGTCTTGTAAAATTCTGTGGGTAAAACCATCAGGTCCAGGTGATTTATTACTCTGTAGGGAACTGACTGCATCTTTAAACCTCAGTGACTGTAACTGGTGCACCTAGATCGGTGGCAACCGCTGGGTTGAATTTGTGGATACGTGAGGAGGTCAAGGGAGTTTGGGCCATCCCAATCGCATGAAGAGGTTTCGGAGGAATACAGTCAGAAGCTAATTTAATCCCAGGTATAAATCTAGATGCAGCCTTGGTTCGTGCTCAGTACGCTAGGGGTTTTGCCTGCTTTATCACCCTGCTCAAAGAAACTTTTGCTTGGTGAGTAAGAGTTGTTTCTCAATCTGCCCAGAAGTTAACAAGTTATACTGTGATTGAATCTGTACAGTGCATCTGTGAGGTCGGTAGTAAAGTATTGGGTGTCTAACCCCCAATTTACACCGAATGCGTCTGCGGTTTGTCTCCGAGGTTCTATTTTTGCCGGATGCCGGAGCTGAGACGCATAAATTTGGCACGAGATCCATTGAGAGGTCAGGAAGTCCAACACAGAAACAAAATAAAATATCCGGTTACTTTTCAGACTAAAACGGCACAACGTTCACGGCCAGAACGGATTTCACACTATTTCATCAGTACCTTCATTTGAACACAGTACAATTATTAAGAGTATTTATTAACTAACAAACTACTTTCCCCATGGTAAAAGCACAAAACTTCCGAACAAAAAAAAGTCAAAACACAAGCAAGTCAGACTCTCCACCTCGAGACACTACTGTTTCTTCCTGGATTAATGTCACATACATGTAGTTTCACCGTGATTGTACGTGTTTTCACCACGGGAACTTGCCGGTCACGTGAACTGACAGACCGGAGGTGAGCCGCACTGGAAACACATCCCAGTTCGGGGATTGACGGAGCGTTCTGACGGAGCAAAAGACGGATCGGAGACACAACGCAATGGAGACCACAGCCGGTGTAAATCCAGGGGTTGTATCTGATATTTGTTTCAATTTAAGTGCCCCGAATTCCTGAAAGCTGTCGAAATTGTCCTGGGAGAGGTTAATGTTTAAGGACAACAGGAGAATTATCAGAAATTGCTATTGCCATGGTAACGTGCACGACTGTGATGTTGTCTAGCAATGTCATGCGCAAGAAGAATTCGATCCGAGAGTAAGACCTGTGGACATCTGAAAAGGATCCTCACAGGACAATCCATTAGTCTCTCCCAGATACAAAACAGATCTCGCTTCAAACTACCCCACGTCCCTTTCCAAAGGAAACATTAACCATCGTCTCTGCAAATTATGCGATAATGAGAGCCTCAACCGATGCAGTTCACTTAGTGACGTCACTGATTATATGAACAAAAATAGGTTTTAAAGCCTATATTTAAGGATCAAGGCAACTGACTGAAAATGGGTCGTTCAAGACACTGTTAAGAAGAAGTGTTCTTTGATTAAGAAGTTAATAAAAGAGGGGAGAACATAAAGTGCAGAAAATGAGTTCAGCTGAAAAGGATATCAAATGCTTTAAAATGGAAGCCACAAACCAGAAAGGCAAAGAAAAAAATAAAAAATGACTATTCGAATGGATCGGAATGGATGGGATTCGAATGAATTCAATGATTTCGCTGTGGCAACCCCTGAAGAGGGACAAAGCCGAAAGAAGAAGAAGAAGAAGATTCGAATGGATCGGAAAATGCAATGCCAAAGGCTTAGCTGATGATCACCTCCAGGAGGATCAGAGGTGATCTAAGGTTCCCTGTGAGTACTGCAAACAACTGGAAAGACATCTCTGTGAAGCCACGCTACCAGCAAGAAGCCCCTGCAAAGTCATTGTTAAATAAAAAAGACGAGTGCTGAAGCAGTTAAAATTTGCCAAAGAACACACTGACTGGCCTAAAAAGAAATGGCACAATATTTAGTGGACTGATAAGAGTATGATTGTTCTTTTTGGGTCGAGGGGCCACAGACAGTTTGTCTGACAACCTGCAAACACTGAATTGAAGCTCACAGGACACAGTGAAAGACGGTGAAGCATGGTGGTCCTATTCATCACATACCAGGGATCATGGATCAGTTTGAGTACATCACAGTACTTGAAGAAGTCATGTTGCCATATGCTGAAGAGGAAGTTCAACAAGACAATGACCCCAAACACACCAGCATAGGAGGCAAAACCATGGGCTGCTGTTGACCGGTGCCAGAGGTCGGTTCACTCCATGCACCACAGATGTGAAGCAGTGATCAGAAACCATGGTTATGCAACTAAATATTAGTTTGTGATTCTCGGGAAAGTTTTAATCTTCAACGTCCCTCTACATTTTTGAGATGGTAAAAAAGAGATGTCAACACTGCTATTTTGTTGAACAGCCAAATATTTTATATTTTCTTGACTTTAGCAAATTTAATTTTTCCCAATTTTCTTGCTTTGGTGCATTTGTGTGCATTAAAATAAAAATGGATTCAAAGAATTTGGAGGCTCCCTCACTTTTTTAAACACACTGCTCTTATTATGACCACAACTGTAAGGACAATGAGACGCTCTGATGGCCCTCAGCTGTTCCAGTGTCCTCACCAAGCATCGAGGTGATTGGCTGTGAGCTCAGTAACGGCCGATGACAGTAGACAGATGATGAGAGGCTGATTGTTCATCTCACACCTTCCTATCGTGTTACCTTTGTCGATGTGGGGGTGCCAGTACTCCGTCGTGTTGGGTCTTGGCAATGGTGCTGTTGATTCTGGAGAAGAACGTGGGTTTGGTGAGGTACATGTGAGCTGGGTCCAAACCAAACGTCTCTGCAATCACTGCCCTGGATTCGCTCACGGACTTTTCTACAGGAGGAACAACAGCATCACACATGAAAGCTGCAGCTCAGCATGTGCTGCCAGCAAACGTCCTATGACTCAGCAGATCAACAAACACAGAAACCTACATGAGCAAATGCCATGGGAACTTGTGTTTCACCCCTCGTCTGAATGATGATACACGATCACACTTGAGACAGTAGGCCTTGGTGCGTAAGCCTTGAGGACTACTCGTATCTATACAGTATGTTTTCTCTTGATAATCCTACTTGAATCACACCCACTGTATAAAAGATCACTGAACACACTATCACTGAGACTGTCCTCTGTATCCATTGTGTTACACTGTGAGACTCTCTTCTTGTACAACAAGAAAAACATGAAAACATGGTTCAAGGACTGATTCTAATGATGAAATGGTGAGGATGTTTGGTCTGCAGATGACAGAATCATTGTTATACACCAGCTGTTCCACTGACCTGTACAGATGGAAATCCTCCTGTGTGAAGACCTCCTTCATCTGATCCCCAAAGTACCTGCAACACACACACACACACACACACACACACGGTGTGGAAAAAAAAAAAAAAAAACATTAGCATAAATGAAAATTTAGCAGCACGGTGTCCAGAACACAGGAAAGAGTAAACAACCTGTGTCTGTGTGTGTGTGTGTCAGCCAGCTGCCAGAGGAACAAGAGAGCGAGAGAGAGAGCTGAAAGAGAAATGAATCAAGATCACAGAGGTCACACAAGTCGTAGGGGGTCACAGGCCTGAAGGTGCCTCAGGAACCAGCAGTACCAAGATAGGAGACTGTAGACACTGTAAACAGTGGAAACACACAAGGAAACAAAGAGGTGTGTGTCCCACCTGTAGATGTTCACAAACTGTTTCCCCATGGACAAGGCTCCAGAGTGCAGGTCCAGGATGGATGCCTGGGGGCACACAGGACCTACTGTCAGCAGCTGGTGTGAACATCCAGCGACACGACAAGGACACATCAGGGACACATCAGGGACACGACAGGGCCACGACAAAGACACAACAGGGGCACGTCAGGGGCACGACAGGGGCATGACAAAGACACAACAGGGGCACGACAGGGGCACGACAAAGACACAACAGGGGCACGTCAGGGGCACGACAGGGGCACGACAAAGACACAACAGGGGCACGACAGGGGCATGACAAAGACACAACAGGGGCACGACAAAGACACAACAGGGGCACGTCAGGGACACGACAGGGGCACGACAAAGACACAACAGGGGCACATCAGGGCACGACAAAGACACAACAGGGGCACATCAGGGGCACGACAGGGGCACGTCAGGGACACGTCAGAGACACGACAGGGGCACGTCAGGGGCACGTCAGGGGCACGTCAGGGGCACGACAGGGGCACGACAGGGACACTAGACACTTCAGGGGCACGACAGGGACACAACAGGGGCACGACAGGGACGCGACAGGGACACGACAGGGACACGACAGGGACACGACAGGGGCAAGACAGGGGCAAGACAGGGGCACGACAGGGGCACATCAGGGGCACGACAGGGACACGACAGGGACACAAGACACTTCAGGGGCACGACAGGGACACAAGACACTTCAGGGGCACGACAGGGACACGTCAGGGACACAAGACACTTCAGGGGCACGACAGGGACACGACAGGGACACTAGACACTTCAGGAGCACGACAGGGACACGACAGGGACACGACAGGGACACGACAGGGACACGACAGAAACACTAGACACTTCAGGGGCACGACAGGAACACAACAGGGGCACGACAGGGACGCGACAGGAACACGACAGGGACACGACAGGGACACATCGGGGCATGACAGGGGTACGACAGGGGCACAACAGGGGCACGACAGGGACACGACAGGGACACGACAGGGACACAAGACACTTCAGGGGCACGACAGGGACACGTCAGGGGCGCGACAGGAACACGACAGGAACACGACAGGGACACGACAGGGACACGACAGGGACACATCAGGGACACATCAGGGACACATCAGGGACACATCAGGGGCACGACAGGGGCACGACAGGGACACAAGACACTTCAGGGGCACGACAGGGACACGTCAGGGACACAAGACACTTCAGGGCACGACAGGGAAACGACGGGCACAACAGGGGCACTAGAGGGGCATTATTCATGTCAGGGACACGACAGGGACACGACAGGGACACAACAGGGACACTAGACACAACAGGGACAAGACAGGGACACGACACGACAGGGACACTTCAGGGGCGCGACAGGGGCACGACAGGGACACGACGGGAACACGACGGGGACACGACGGGGACACGACAGGGGGCACGTCAGGGACACGACAGGGACACGACAGGGACACTAGACACTTCCACTCAGTGAGGACGCAGCAGAGGACACCGGACAGAGGACAGGATGGAGACCTTGTGGTCTGTGAAGGAGCTGGTCTACCACCTGAGCCCCGTTGGTGGACGGATGTTGGGAGACATTAGGACAGAGGAGGTTTCATTCCTTTTTATTCCTCCTGGGGTCAATGTGAGGTGTCAACCAACCGAACGAACCACAAACCATCAGGAAGTACTCACCCCTCCCTCAGACCCGGCCAGTGCCAGTCCCTTCTCAGCCAGCCTACGTTTACACACGGGGAAAAGAATCAGCGGAGCTGCAGAGATGAGAGGCAGCGAGAGCAAAAACAACAGCCTCACCTTCTGAGGACCAGAGCTTCCTCCCGGGTCACCACGCCGTCTGTGACTGCACGTCCACATGTCTGAGGGGTGCAACCTGAGGAGACACCGCCAGGACGCTACGTTATGCTGCTGACTTCACATCGCTGCAGCTCACTGCAGAAAGCACCAAGCTTCATCCAGTCAATTCAGTTCAGTTTCAACTTCAGTTCGTCCCCACAACAAGAAGTTACATTTCTGGCCGCCTCCCGTACCAGACACGCGATGGACGGATGGGGGATGGGGGTACCAGACCCGGGATCGCTGTTGGCTAGGAGGTTCCAGACGCTCAGGTAGGGTTGGCAGGTTGGATGAGGATTACAGACTCTTAGGTCAAGTGGGCTGGGTGGTTGGGGGGCTCCTGTCGGTTGCCCTCTACTCTCTACTCCCCATGGGCCTCTGAGCTGTGGAGACCTGTTTGGGAATTTGTGTTTGACTTTTGCCTTAGTATGACCCATGAACTCCAGTGTCATCTTCTTGCTGTCATCCTGGTATGTCGTGGGCCTGTTAGGGCGTATCTGTACTACAGCATTAAAAAATTAATGCATTGTGACTCGGACACTCTGTATCCATTGTGTTATCAGGGGTTAAAGCAAAAAAATATGTTTTTGACTGAATTTTTTTTTCAGGCCAGTACATATTCCCCCACAATGCACTTCACCACGCTTTAAGAATGGCTCCTTTTCTGCCGCGCAATTGTTTCCCAAAGGTTTCAAGTGCAAAAGTTAAATGCTGTATTAGCCCTTCTGTTCGCTCATACAGCATTTAAGTTGTAAGAAAACTTTAAACTAAACTATTAAAATTCGAGACCATACCATTGTATAGGAGGAAGGTGATTTTGGATTTTTTGGATCCCCTGCCTCACATCCTTCACTGCACCCTACGCTGCAAATCACAGCTGATTCATAGAATAAATCACACATTGTGTCACATATATGTTGATTTGGAAGCAAAACAAAAAGTTTCATTGTCAGTTGCTGAAATTTTCGAAGCGTTTCTCGAGGGTGAAGATGTTGGTGGCAGTGGTAGTTGTCTGATTGCATCTGACTCACTAGAAATCAAACTGCTGCTTTCAAACATTTTGTGAGAAACGTAGCACTCATCCATCAAAAACTCCTTTCACTGCCTCAGCACAGGGTCTTCATGTGGAAGTGGACTGGTAGCTGAAGCAGTCCCAATTCACTTCATTTGCCTTCCTGGGTTACTGCCGAGGTGCTCTTGAGCACCAAAGGCAAAGACACCAAAAACCCCCATGCGCTCCCCTGGACATGACAGCCCACTGCTCCTAGCTTGCGTGTGCATGTATGTGTACTTGTAGTGTGAAGCTAGGATGGGTTACATTTTGGTTTGTGTTTGAAGGTAAATGTAAAACGACGACTGACAAAAGTTCTTCTTATTACTATTTAATTGAATGTGTATCTCAAACGGGACGGCCGTCCCTCAGCCTGACCTCGTCTGTCACATGAAGACCTGAGGATTGTTCTGTCACCTTCCTCCTCTGAACCGAAGGGTTCCAATCTCTGGGACGTTGTACGTTTCCACAAAGTCTGACAGTCTTACAGCGCCGCCTACTGGAAGGATATTGAGCAGCTTCACAGTGCAGCGCCTCCACTCATCAGTGTGTGTGTATGAATACATCAATATATCGGTGCGTCTCCAAAAATTGGAACATCATGGAACACGTCAGTAGTTTCTGTCAATGTTTTCATTTTCATGTCAATAGTTGAAGCCCACAGCTCTGTCTTAAACTATTACGATGCTTTGAGTCAGGTTTCAGTAAACCATGAATGATGCAGTTTAAACATCCGAAATCTCCATCTGAGATACTGGAGTTCAGATTTCCATGAGCTGTGTGACATATTTACCAGATTGAACTGAACATTTCAGTTTATGTTTGAATGAATAAAAACAATTTGATTTCTTTTTCTTTATTTCTTTTTTTCCCATGATATTATTTGAGATGCACCTGTTCATCCACCTTATGAATATAAACCGGTTTCTTTCTACATCAGGGGCCCTGAGACCCTGCAGGTTTCAGTTGTCTCCTACTAACTTGAATCAGTGGCTGTGTTCAAAATTGCTCCCTAATTACTATGTAGTGGAGACGCCATTTTGTAGTATTTTTACCGTCTCTCTATTAGTTTATTTTTATTCTCTCCTCAGCATGCATAATGACCTTACAGACTCCTGTGGTCAGACTACAACCCCTACAGGGGAAACTGTAGACACAGGTTAGTCTGTTAGTCTGTTGATGCTACCACAATGCATTGTGGTCTTTGTTGTCTTGTCTAGTGACCATCGGTTGTTCAATACTTTTCCCGCTGCATTGTGGGATACTTTGAGTGAATATATAGGGATGGATGATCACAAAGGATTCGGACACCCCTACAAAATGGTGTATCCACTACATGGTGCACTATATACTGCACAGTGCACTATATAGGGAGTAGGGAGCGATTTCGGACACAGACTCAAACTATCTCACAATACAGCACGAAAAGTAGTGAACAACCTGTAATGGAAAATAATGTATGTAGCAGAAAACGTGTTATGGAACCTCTGTCATGAAAACCATAATTTGACACGTAGTTTAACCTATATCCCAATAGAGCTTTTGTTCACATCCCAATCACCTACACCATGAGACACTGTCTTATGAGTCTTATGAGGACAGAGAGTGTAGCGATGTGTGGATTGTAAAGTCCATGAGACCATTGTAAATTGT
>NW_027614190.1:0-29067 GCF_965212315.1 Lampetra planeri
CCGCCAGGAGCTGGAGAAGGAGCGCCAGCGCGTTCTCCTGGAGTTTGCCACCCCTGCCGCACCTTCCCCCGATACGCCGCTCATTCCTGGCATCCAGGGCCCCCCGCTGATCTCGCCCAACTCTCCTCAGTGCCCCGGGGACCTTCCCAGCGGCGCCAACAATCAGTACAGTCGCCCATCTGCAGCCGTCAACCCTCCTGCTAGTGCCCCGCCCAGCTTTGACCGCTCACTAAAGCCTGGGTCTCTGGTCAGCCCGGGGAACAACAGTGAGTTTCACTGCTTCTTGTACCACTGCTCAGCTCAGCTGGCGACAGCACCTACTACCCGCTGCTCTGTTTGGTTCCTCCTCTCCTGAGGGTTAGCTGAGCTAACAAGTCTCTTACGGGCATTTTGCTTAAATACCGACAATGGCGGTACAAGGACCGTACTTTTATTCCTCGTCTCATGCTCATTAACATGACTGTGGTCTGTGAAGTCCAGCTGTTTGGTGGCTGGTGAGAAAGTTCTAGAGCTGGATGGAGTGACCCGCAGCGAGAAATTAGATCAGTAGTTTCAAGTGAGTTTCATCTGTGCAATCGTGTCGGGTTCTGGCCCGATTTAGACGGTCTAAAGCACATGGTGGAGTGCGGAGATTGTGGACATGATAACATTTATCAGCGCCAGCATCCCGACAGCTGCTCTGTTATCGGATGAAAACAGGTTGGAACAATTCCTGTAGTAGTGACACCTGCACGAGGATTTCTGTCTCCTCAGCTGTCACTGGGTCAGTCCTCCATCTAACTATCAATCCGACATGCGCTCCAGGTTCAACACTTGAATGAGAAGTGACGCTCTGATCAGCTGATTGAGTGATACGCCCAGAACACACCCAGGACGAATTCACAGAGGAAGTCCAACCCTTCCAGACTCTGACAGTCTAAAGGCCCAAACATAATCGCGTGGGACATCCCAACATTTCACGGGCACACAGACTCTGCTCGGCACATGACAGCAAAATGTAAACAACACGCAAGGATTGGGGGCAATGTAGGGCTCTACAGACATGCCACAGGAAACGACTACGCAGCAGAGGGCTCGACTATGGAAGCTCTGATGACTGCTGACACTCATTCACCATCTCCTCCCTGTCTTAAATCATTTATGTCGCGTGTACAACACTACACTTTCACAAAGTACTGACCTGTAATGGAAAACGACACGTCTGGTACCAAAAGCGAGCCGAGTAGAGCTGGAACTGTAGAATGGAACAGCAGCACAACATGAGGGGCCGGCTCTGTGAGGATTTAAACACTGCCCTACTCCTGCTTTCAAGTATTTGTTCTCCTGAGCTGATTCCTTTCCCCCTGACCTACTTCATTTCCTGTTTACACCATGTCGTGTCACCGATCATCACAGGAATATGACGTTTGCTCACAGCTTGTGTTTATTCCTCTGCGTGGTCTTTTCAGATACAATGGTGGATGCCCTTCGCCAGCTGATCGTTCCCTCCGAGCTGTGCAGGGGCTTCCTGAGGTTGGCCGAGGCCAACACAAGTCGAGCTGTGGAAACCTGTGGCATCCTGTGCGGCAAACTGGTAAGAGAGTGTGCATGCGTGCGTGCGTGTGCATGTGCGTGTGCTGAGTTGTTCATGCCATGGTAGATGTGGTTTCATCATGAATGTGCACAGTGTAATGACACAATTACATTTCTGGAATTGTTCATGATTACAGTTTTAGTTAGAGCGCAGTCTAGGTGAGGATGTTTTACAGTTTTATTTTCCAGGTCAGTTCTTTTTCATCATGATTTTGTGTGTGAATGAATGAATGATGAGTGATGTAACACTGACGCATCTCAACATAGAGAACTATATCACCCTTATGTACCAAAACATCAGCTGACCCCTCAGCCTGCAGCAGTGGAACACAAAGGGACTCTGACTATGTTGTGTGTGTGCGCGTGTGTTGTTGTTTTTTTTAAATGTTTTACATTCACGGCCCTGTTCCTGTGTGCTCATCCGTGGATGACTGTTGGCAGCCTGCTGCTAAATATAAACATGTGCCACTGTGTGCGTTTGTTCCAGACCAGAAATGTGTTTACGGTGACACATGTCATCGTCCCAAAGCAGTGCGGCGGACCCGACTATTGTGACACAGAAAACGAGGAGGAACTCTTTCTCATACAGGACCAGTATGACCTCATCACACTGGGCTGGATCCACGTGAGTAAACCTGCTGCCCGTCAGTGTGTGAACAACCGAGTCAGTAGCTGCACTGCAACATGTGGAATCTCAGGTTAAAAGTTGTTTCTGTGTTCTCAGCCTGATGTATGGAGGAAAACAATGAGCATATTCAAGAGCAATTTCAAAATAACAATGTCCCTGTTTTTGTACTTGTGTAATTATCTTATGTATATTAGAAATGAACTTAGTTGATCCCTGAGGAAAATATACAAAGGAAATTCTAATTCCAGAAGCAGCACAACACTGTTTGAAAGGAAATCAAAAAATTGAAGAGCAAAATAACACAAAATAAATCAGGTGAGTATCAAAAATGAAATGAAACAAATTTCGTTTAAATCAGAAATGTACAGATGAATGAGTGTGCAATCTAAAATATGCATAAATCCATCAAAACAAAGCAGCAGGAGCGGGAATGTTTGAAACTTCTACAAGTTTGCTGCCTCGCCAAAATAAATGTAAATTTCCCAACTGTGACACAATAAATAATTATAACACATGAAAGTGTTTTTAGTTGTTTGCTTCACAGAGTCACAATTACTTAATTTACTCATTCTGTTAATTCCGTTAATCCTCTGGAACTCCCTGCCCCTTCACATCCGGTCCGCCAACACACTCAACTCAAAACGCACCTCTTCAGACTTACTGATGTAAACTGACTGCCTCAGCTACCCACTTGTTTATTCACTGTATGTTTATGCCCTCATGCGGCTCTGTAAAGCGTCTTTGAGTGTTAAGATAAGCGTTATACAAAATCAATGTATTATTATTGTTATTATTATTATTATTATTGTTGTTGTTGTTGTTGTTATTATTACTGTGTATTCACTACGAGCCCGTAAGAACAACTTGATGAATTGAGGAGACGGCTCAGCTGTGATTTAATACTGTAGGAGTTACTCTGTGTACATGTAGGTACCAGACACCAGGGACTCACTGGGACCCCACATGAATGTCTCAAAGCGTACAATAAAAAGAAATAAGTTAATACAAAAAAATGAATACTAGAGGGAAATCTCCTCGTTACAACAACACCAGCTAAGAGAGTTTCAAAGCAGGTGAAATGAGTCGGGGAACTGACCCATAGTTTCGCTGCTGACTGTTTTCCAACACCCGTTTCCTTCCAGACTCACCCCACACAGACGGCCTTCTTGTCCAGCGTCGACCTCCACACACACTGCTCCTACCAGATGATGCTACCTGAGGCCATCGCCATCGTCTGTTCACCCAAGTTCAACGAGTGAGCCGGCGCTGACATAGCATTCAGGAGGCTGTAGTTTTTCCGTGTCCTGAACGTGTGTGTGTACTTTCCAGTCGGTTCTATGCTGAAATAGTTTCTTATCGTTGTTTTTCAGAATTGGCTACTTCAGGCTGACCGATCGAGGAACCATCGAGATCTCCTCGTGTAAACAGAAGGGCTTTCACCCCCACAGCAAAGAACCTCCTCTATTCACAGTGAGTTTCCAGGCATCCATACTGAACCATGTGCTGCAAATCAAAGTCAACTTTCATTTGATTTCACTAGAACGTGTTTCTGTTTTTGTTTTTTTGTTGCCCTGTATTAACGTTGCTGTTCTTCATTACTCGTATTTTGAATGAACTGCAGAGAACTGGTCTGGAAACTGACTCTTTGTTCTTCCACAGCATGCAGGACATGTCACCATCTCGGACGACAGAGTGTCCATGATGGATTTGCGGTGATTTCGACGCCATATCCTCACCAGAACACTCATAGACTGTTTTATCAATCTGAAGAAATTTTATTGAAGAAAAAAGGGGCACGAAGCGACTGCCGACGTCGAGTTTACCATTATATGGACTTAAATTGTTCTTAAAGGAACAATATTACAACCTTTATATTGCTCTGTAAAAAGACACGTTATTGCACTTTGTGAGCAAACAGCTTCTATCTTTGATCCACTTCATTGACTGGCAGACCTCTGTGTCTCCATCAGCTCGTGTCTAGCTCTTCAATTTGTGTTTTTTGTCGATACTTAAAAAAAAAAACAAAGTGTGTCAGTGACAAATAACTATGTGGAAACCCAACATGCGTTTCACTATTTTCATTCAAGTTTGGTTCTGCCTGACAGATTAAAGTGCCAAGGACGAGAATATTCCCTTGTCGTTGAGTTGTTTATTGTGCAACGTGAAGCTCGGTGTAACCTTTGTAATCTTTGTTCCTTTTACATCTTGTTTCCCTCATCAGCTGTTACAGTGCAGCAAGTTGCAACTCAGGTATTTTCTTAAAAACAAATCACACAGTATCCTTTATCTAAAAGGGGGTTTAGCTTGAATTTAAATTCCTGCTAATGATGATCCATTTTTGCCATGTTTGTTCTTTGTGTTTTTGATGAAAGCTGAATCTGTATCATGTGATCTTGCTTCGGAGAACATGTGCAAGAAGCAGCATGAATGTACCCTCTGCCACACGTTAATACACGTTCTCTGACCATCTGGACACTTTTCATGCGTCGAACCGTTGTTGTTTGCTCCTTTCTCTTGTGAAAAGAATTTAGTGATCAGCCATACTAATAAGAATATCTTTAATTAAAAAAAGACAAAATAAACTAACTGGATATGAATTTACTTTTTGTCTGATTTCCTCAGTGATACACGCACTGTGAAGTAAATGCAGTGAATGGAAATGTAATTGTTCATTAGATGGTGAGCAAAAGCAAAAAGAATGTATGACTAATTAATGTATTTATTCTAAATGACATGTTAAACATTGAATGATGGAATTGAGCAAATTATCCCGTAGGACTGGTACAGATGATTGATATAGATGATTAAAAATTATAATATCAGCAAGATATTTTAAAACAATGTTCTCAAGTTAAAAAATGCAGGAAAACAAATGATCGAGAAACAATTTAATATTCAATAGAAACTAGTGACATACTGTAGGCTAGAGAAATCCCCTTTTTCAGTTGATTATCACGATGCTTTGATCAAATGTATTATATCAAAAACCGGAAAGACGTCATTTCGGAACAAAAAAATCTGGTTTATCCATAGATATACACAAGAAGCCCTTGCATGTATGTATGGATTTAGCTGTGCGTGGTAACTTCCGCCCACCACCACAAGCTATTGGCGCTGTTGCGTCTCTGTTATTTACCAGCCACCGTTAAATACTCACGAAGGAGAAAATTGTAAATATCGGAAACAGCGAGCACAGTAACAGTAATCCATTAGGATCTAACGCTCTAGCAAAAATGGGCAAGCGTCAGCATCAGAAAGACAAAATGTAAGTTCCCGATTTATCACGGCCAATTCACAGTAGCAGCGATACTAGCATATTGTTGTTAGCTTACCCAGCTAATGTTAGCAAGATAACAAATGGCTAGCTAGCCTTATCTCCACGAGTTTAAAGGCGGTTAGTGTCTGTTTCAGATTGGCTTTACTGTAAACGTTCCATTTACATCGATTGTCATGTGTGTTTTTCACCTTTACAGGTACATCACGTGTACAGAGTACACGAACTTCTATGGAGGGAAGCGGGCTGGTAAGTTTGGTGTAACGTTCAACGGTAAACTCAGTCCAGCTTTAAGTATCAAGAGAAAACGTCAAGAGCGTTAATATCTGCATGTGTTGTTTTAAGTTCCCTCTTGTTATCTCCGTAGTCGACTTTACATACAGTTAAAGTTCCCAACCACTCAAAAACACTGATCTGTTCTACTTACGGTTGTGGTTCAGTGAGCAGAATGATGTTAGTCATTGGATGAAGTTTTCACATCAAAATACTTCTGTCTGAGGTTGAACTACTGGAATGTTTGCCCACAGTTACTTTCAGGATGGGTTGATTACTAAAAGTGAAAGTGAATGTAATCACTAGTCTGGAAATTTCAGGACCTTAATTTAAAAAAAAAAGCTTTCTATTTCCTCCCCCACTGTAAATCCATAATCTATGAATAAAGTTTTAGATGATGGTTTCACTGACAAGATTGTGAGGTGTGTGAAAAGTGTAATTTGACACATAGTCACATCCAGACATTTGGTGAACGACATCCACAATTTATTTATCTATTTATCAATGATTACTTTTCAGAAATCCCCCAATCAAACTTCAGACGGCTTCCATTTGATCACTGCAGGTAAAAAATGTTCTTTTCTGCTGCCTATACAGTAGAATAGAAAATGGTTTAGCGTTCACTTGAAGAAATGTCATAGCGAAAGCATTTTGTGACTCACATTTTTCTTGTCTGACACATTCCAGCTTGTCTCTTCAGCCGTTTGAGTATCCTGTCTGCACTGCAGATGGAGTCGTCTTTGACATGCTGTGAGTAAATACCTGCGAAAATACCTCTTCCCACCACGCTGTATGTGCAGTCAGAAGTGAAGAATAGACTCGGCCAGTGATTGATGTCAGTGACGATAGTTGACTCCAGACGTGTGGTGGTTCTGCTGTTTATGTCTGACAGGTTGGCAGAGGGTGGGCGAGGCTTTGGAGGCGGCTTGCTAAGATTTATGAGTTTGTTTTTGTCTTTGGGAAGAAACAGGAGAGCAGGCTGGTTTGAATTATGTCTTTGTGAGAATCAGCAGAAGTTAGCGAGGCACCAACAGAGCTCAGTTTTTGTGTGTGTTTGTGCTGTGGATGCTGCTCATCAAAGCTCGGTTTATTGTCCAAAGCAGTTTGTTTCATGATCCTCCAAACAAAATTACCTTATTCCAATAGAATTATTTCAGACAGCCTGTGATTCTCCACATGTGACATTTTTACAATTTCGCGTCACTGGACAAACTTAGAAACATGCTACATCCCAACCTCAATACACAACTGTGGTTTTACCCAGACTGCAGCGTCATTGTCACGTCATTTAGATGTGTTGCCGTAGCTACATATATTTTTGGCATCTGGTGGAATAAAGATATTTTTCTTAGGAGCATCGTTCCATGGATCAAGAAGTATGGCACTAATCCCATCTCTGGAGAGGTAAGCGATCCACGGACGTTCTCTGAAACACTCTTCGCTCATATTGGTTCAGTATATGAACCCATGTGCACAGTTGCTGTGTGACTTTTTCTCTCTGCCACATTTTTCTGAATTGTAACACATTTTTTTTATCTCATAGAAACTGGAAGCAAAGTCTCTCACCAAACTGAACTTTGCGAAGAACAATGATGGTGAGTACGTTTTTCATTGATTCATTCATACTATTCATACTGCAGTTTGTAAAGAGGGTTGTGTACTTGTTGGGTGTTTAGTTTAAATTAATCCAAGTATCGTATGATGAGATGGAGAGGAATTTTCCTCCTCTGCTCTTCAGCTTCACTTGTTCTTTATGTCTCATTCCAGGAAAATACCACTGCCCAGTTCTTTACAGCGTCTTCACAAATAATTCTCACATTGTCGCCAACAAGGTCACTGGCAACGTGTTTTGTTATGAGGTTGGTAAACCTAACACCGGTTCCACACACATCATAGTTGAAGAAAACGCACAGGAAAATCTGTCAAACAGTTATTGACTTGGATGTTCAGTGTGATGCGGGGCAGGTCAGCAGACGCTGCCTTCTGTCATAGTTAATGATGTTTGTCCGAGATCATTCCCCCTAGTTTCACCGATTTATGTGTAGTTCTTGAAGTATGTGTGTTCTTGAAGTTGTTTCCAAGCTGCAGACAGGATGTTACAAATGCAACACGAGTTGTGACCATCCGTAAAACAAAAACAAGCAGACATCCAAACCCAATCATTCTCTGCTTTAAGACCCCGATGACATATTGTTTCCACTCAGGCTGTCGACCAATTGAACATCAAGACCAAGACCTTCAAAGATCTGCTGAGCGATGAGCCCTTTACTCGTAAAGACATCATAACACTGCAGGTGGGTTCCTAAAAAAGTCACATGTTTTTAATCCGTGGACAATAAGAGTGTTTCTGATTTTTGTTTTTCCCCTCCTCCGGTAGGATCCGACCAACCTGGACAAATTCAATGTCTCAAGCTTCTTCCATGTACAAAACGATCTGAAAGTGTTGGATCCAGGTACGACCCGGCGCTGTATCATCTATGAATGTATTCTATGTGACGTGACTTCTGCTGTTGTTCCGTGCTGATCAGGGATTAGCTCAAAGAGTGAATATTTCATAGACAGCTGAAGGAGCTTTGAATAAACCATTTCCTCCCTTCAGATGAGGAGAAGGCCAAGCAGGACCCGTCGTACCACCTGAACAGCACCAACCTGGAGACCAGGGAGACCTTAGCAGAGCTGTACAAGGACTACAAGGGGGATCAGCTCCTGGCGTCCACCATGAAGGAGCCCGAGGCCAAGAAGACAGACAAGTTAAACGCTGTAAGAACAACGTTTCCTCCCTGGCAGCTTACATTTAAAATAAGCTCAGACTTATTGCCACACATCTACGGCGTTACAGCCACAAAGTCCAGGTTCAAAAAAATTGTTGTTTTATGTACTCTATTTAAAAAAACATTCCCAAAGCACATTTAAAACAATGTAGGCTGACCAAAGTGGTATATAACAATAAAAAATGCCATAACAACATCAGTAGAATATATTAAATATGCAAAAACAATATACACAAGACCATATAACAAAAGACTAAAGGATATTTTCGTGGTTCTATATTCAAACTGAACCTTCAGGTTTATTTTAATGAACATTTCTAATATTTCTGTCGATAAGTGGACCTGTAATTTTGTACATGAATTGAAATGAAACGGCCTCTTACTGAACTTACTACTGAACATTCCTTATTGCCGTAGCTTTCGTTTCCATCCGGGGCCCGTTCCAGAAAGCAGGTTTAGTGAAAGCCCTGACTTTATCTACCCTGAAAAGGGGGAAATCAAACCAAATGTCTTTAAAGTTTCATATGTTTGAATTCTGTTCTTCAGGAACTCTGAAATATGGAACATTCTGGATTTTTCTCATTTCAGAAATAGCAAAGTCGAGATTTTCACTAAACCAGGGGGCTGTTGTCACTAAGATAGGATCAGGTATTGAGCCAGTATATCTTGGTTATCCTGGCTCAACGTCTCTGTGATCTGGTTTGCACCAAAGTGGGAGAGAGCAAAGGTCAATATGTTACGGTATAAGATACCATGGAGATTTATTGTGTGACCAGGATAAGTTCCAGGATGTGTTGAATCTCCTCCCTCATCTCAGTCAACAGTCACCACTAAGAGAAACCAACAGTTATTCACTGACCACGACACATCGTCACCAACTAGACCCTCATCATTGATTTCAGTCGTTGTAGATGAATGATGTTTCAATTACTGGATAATTCACCCACAGACTATATATGAAACACACATCCCATAAAAATACAAGTACACGTAAGGGAGTAACGTGGTGTTCTTTTATTGGATAAAGATGAATCTGAGGAGGTAAACCATCAGCTCCTTTCAAAACTGGAGTCACACACTGACTCGACAAGATCGAGACAAATGTAACACACCCACATGTCTTTACAGTGAAATAATAATGAACACACACGAATGGGGGAGGGGGGGCAGTAGTCTCCCTACTCACAGTTCACAGGACAAACAACATGAGAGACCAATTTGAATTGAATGAAACCTCCTCTGCCAATGCAGGTCAGATCTGAACTTACATTCACAGCATGTTTCTCTTTCCTTTAGAACTGTGGTGGTGTTACCTTTCTTTTTAATCTCCTTGTCAGTCAGGATTTCAACCTCCAACAGGGAAAAGTATGCCGCTCTCGTTGTCATGGTGAATCTAATGTAATTTAGTGTAATAGCGGGGTTTATTTATGGAGGCCTCGTGCGCTCCGATCCCGGATCGGTTTCCCGGCGTGATGAATCCCTGTCTGCCCATCCTGGTTTGGTCTTTGTGAAACTGATTGAGCGTGGATGCTCTTGTTTACGATTGGTTGAACTCATGTCAGTCATTTATCCTGGATGACGGAATCCTACTTCTGTGCACCGGGCCCCAGGTCTACTTCTCTTTATTATGGCGGGAGGTGTTCACCCAAATGTTGTTGGTCAGAATCGCCACACTGCAATGTGTGATTGGTGCACCGGAGGGCGCCAGACGCACAGTGATGTGTGGAAACATGGTGGAGGACAGACAAACACCTGCATCCATTAATAAAACGAGAAATGCATTAAACCGACACGTGTGAACATGTCGCACCGCGTGAAAAGGAAAACATCCTGACAAAATCGTTCATGTTTAAACATTTGTGGGGCGTCTGAAGGGAACAATGGACACATGTACGTTCCCTGCTGGCACCTTCCTGCAGACCTCATGTGAGGTCAACTGTGCAGACAGCAAACCGCAGCGGAGAGGGGGCCGGCCGCAGACACGTCAACCGCCACACACGGCGTCTGTAGTCGAGCACGAGGACGGAGGCTGATTCCATTGGAATGGCATCAACACCTCTCTTGTCTTCCAGCGCTGCTTTGATGCTGCGCAATGTATCGTTTGACGCTAGAGCCTTTCCTGGGCGGCCCTCCGTCTCCAGTTCTCAGTGGAGGTGACACTCTGATAGCGTCGGAGCAACAGAGAATATAGGTCAGACGGAGCACACAAGGTAATGTCTGTGCTTTCATGAGCCGTCACAAGAACTAGAGCAGAAGTAAAACCGGGACGGTGGAACAAGGCTTGAAAGCAATTTTCACTTCTCATGCTTTTTTTAGTTTTTTTTGGTCTTGAGTTACTCGCTTATCTTAAATAATTCCTGCAGTGGTATAGTCAGCAGTATTTATGAGTCGTTTCTCGTACTCGTCACTGTTCTGCTGTAATTTGACAGAAGAGAACCTCTGGCGGCCTTTAATTATGGGATGGCAGTCGGAATCTCTCCAGGCTGAGGTGGTGTCTCTGCTCTTAATCATACACAGCCTCCTTTCACTTGATGCACCACTTACTGCAAACCAGGGGACCAGCCAAGAATGTGGTTGAGAAGAGGTGTGGTCGAAGTGTGTGTGTGTTAGGGGAAGATTAATCTTTTAACCACAGGAAAACCTTTTTTTTCCTGTAATGAGAGTCTCTGTGTCTGGGTGTTTCACAAACCTCCTCCCCGGTGGATTATTACACATTACAGATACAACAAACGCACAGATTAGGACCAATGGCTGTTTTTGTAGTGGCGTTCCAGATTTGTCTCTCATGTTGTTATGAATTACACATCAGCAGCACCACCTCATACATGAGAAGTGAATGTCAGCCCTTTAACCTCAAGGATTAAATGATTCAACAGCTCAACTCCAGACACAGGTCTACACCTAAAACTGCAGTCAGTGATTGAGTCTGTTCGAGGTGATAAACAGGACATTAACTGATTGATTTTTCTCACAACCGCAACACATCATCACACAGATGGCGGCTGCCATAAAGAAACAAAACAGGACCTACGTCATCTGGGTCAGTGGGTGCCCGATTAACATGAATAATGTGAATTCAGCCAATCTCATCCCCCGTCTACATTTTTTATTTATTGAGTTTTTGAACGACATGCTCTGGCTTTAATCATTGTCGCAGACATGAGAACACGGGTGCATCAGATTTAGCACGGATGCTAATTTCCATCTGTAGAGCTGCATAAAACAAGCAAGAATACACAACAACATAAAACCCCACATGAATGACACATCATTCATTCATTCATACATATGCAGCCTGAAAACAACATTCCTGGTTTAAAGTGTAGGATAAATGCATCCAGTGTGCTTGTATAAAGTGATTTACACACTGAAAATAATTAGGTTTGCAGTGAGAGGACAATATTGGTATATGACAGTTCTAATTAACTACCAACTATGGTAGTTTGGAAGTAGCAGAGGAATTAAATACCTGCAGTGGTAGTTATGAGTACAGGAAAGTCCCTGTAAAGCAGGACCAAAGTTACAGTAAACTGTAATGGTAGTGTAAGCAGGTGCAGAAGGGACATCATCAAAAGGCAGATCCTTATTCCATAACTTCATTCATTCTGTCAAATCAGCAGATCATTTTTCAGCGCTATCTCAAAGCCATCATTCGTTCAGAGTCTGAACTAGCTCGCGCCGCTCCGTGCTGTTGTGTAAGACCACGTTGTTCTAATGAGTGAGTGATTTTTGGTAAATTCTCAAAAACATGAAAGAAAAAATCTCAGACACCGTCTCACCTGTGTTGATGCTAAGGAGGTTAGCAGTCTCCTAAATACTACTTGTTGAATGGGGGGTGGTGAAATAACAGGTAGTAGCTTAGTTGAACTCTACCAAACACCACTTTTAATGGGCGATAGCATCATTTGGAGAATCTTGGGAACGTGTTTTCCATGAGCTTTGGGTTGAAAACGTGTCTCAGAGCTTTTCCTCTTCTGCCTGTTCTAGGCCCACTACTCCACTGGCAGAGTCTCCGCCTCCTTCACGTCCACGGCCATGACCCCCGCAACAACAAACACAGCAGGCAAGTGACCAGCTCACACCAAAGTCCTACAGATCCACTGGTCTGCCACCAGGGAATCTGTGAATACCGGTCTGCACACATGCTGTTTTTGCAGAAAAGTGCAGCTCCGTGCGCTGGTTGGTCAATGCAGCTCTTCACTCAGTAGAAGTTTCTTCCCCTGTCAGCCTCCGAACCGCTCCATGGGAGAGATTTGCTCTTATGCAATTGGTATCCAGTACATTTCAGAAGAAGAAGAGAACACCTGGATTTATTGACCTAGTTTTGGTATTTAAAAGACCATTGCCTCTGGAGCGGTTTCATCTATTTGACATGATGGTAAATGCAGGATTCTTCTTCTCCACTGTTATTTCTTCATCATACAATTCAGTTTTTATGTGGCCCAGTTTAAGTGACAATGAAAGAGGCGTTCAAAGAGAAAAGGCAAAATAAAAAAGGCATAAATCTGTTGGCATTGCAGAGGTTAGTCACATCTCACCTGGAGCAACGTCACACTGAGACGTGGCAGTAAGTAACACAGACGATGAAATGAAACATTATTCCCATGAAGGTTTGGTCTTTCCTTCATTAAAATAAAGGGACGCGGCAAAGAAAGTGACACAAACTGATAAATCTTTGACAAAATGAGCAGTTATGGAGGAAATGAACAGAAGAAGGGAGAGCAGACACAGATAATGTATGTTTGAATGGATGGTGATGATGATGAGAATGTAGGAGAGGCTTCCTTTAATCTTTTAATCGTCTTAAGACTTTAAACTCAGTCTCAGGAGATATCCATGCTTGCTTTTTTTTAAAATCAAATTATTATTTATTAGACACCCTCATATCAGGATTCATATTCATTTCCAGTCAGAGAATTGTTTTGTTGGTATTAATTGGAAGAGACGTGGAATTTTCATTTTGAGAGTGTGTGTGCGTGTGTGTATATGATATGTATACACAAACACACACACAGACACATAGAAACAGTGGTAAAAGGCCTGTCCAATTAAATTAAATTAAATCCTGATTCCATGGTCAAATATACCGTCGTTCCAGTTTAAGATGACTCCACTCAGTTTTTAAACTCTCTCTCTCTTCCAGACGCCATCGCTGACGACACCGTGCGGTACCAGTACGTGAAGAAAAAAGGCTACGTCCGTCTGCACACCAACAAAGGAGACGTGAATCTGGAGTTGCACTGTGATAAGGTACACACACCGACATTCGCACGTCAAAGAACCATTCAGAAGGCATTTCCAGGAGATCTCTGACAACCATACTTCATGCTGTGGTTGGGAAAAGAATTCAGGAGATCTGAAACTTGAACACACACACACACACACACACTAGTTGTTTTACACAGGTGTGCACTCAGTTAAATCCAGTCTTTATGTTGAAACGTATCACTGGAAGGAAAGTGGAGCACATACCTCCTCTTATTGAATTAGATCCTACATAAAACCATCCAGAACTTTCGGTCTGTGATCCAGGTCAGCTAGTGATCATCAGTCAGATCACCACACAGATGCATCAAAGACAGAGGTGACTTTAGGTTCCACTGACGTGTCAGAAGATCAGTCAGTGAGAACATTAGTGGACATGCGACACATTTCCAGTGAACGTTTGTGAGTGAAGTTAGTCTGTGGCTGGAGCTGTGCAAGGGGTGTGACTGACCGATGGTCCCGACTCTGGCTCCGGGCAAATGTGTGAAACGAAACGAAAAGAACACTGATCGCCCCTTGTGGAGAAAAAACACCAAAGACGCTGGTAGATGGATAGATTGGTCAAGTTTGGATCTATTGATCAAACAAAAAACACAGTTGTGTGTCGGGACACGCCAGGAGGGTCTCACGCACAAATGCAGCAAGTTTCTTATACAGCAACCATCCATGTGCATGTGTTCAGTTTGAGACTGATGTGGTTCCATACAGCAGATGTGGTCTGGTCAACTGGTTCCAGAAAGTGGGTTGAGTCTGTTTGTCCGGAAACAAAGAAAACTCAGATCATTTGGGTTACTGATGAACTGAATTCAGACGTTCATTTCTGTCTGCTCGTGTATAAGTAGAAGTCAGAATCCTTGTCGACGTTTCAGCATTAACAACCTCAGGGTTTTCATCAAACCTGCTTTCTGGAACGGGCCCCTGGTGAGAAAGCCCACGGGCCCTCAACTGTTGGAGTACTGAGTCAGGACAAACACAGTTGTGTGAAGAATCGCAGACAAATGTGGCCCCGTGTGGAGCTGCAGTGTCTCGTACACATTTGCTCCATGCACACAGGAGCACAACACATTAAGCTGATAACTCTAATAAGGTGAGAAAGCAGCCAAAAACAACTCCGGCTGCCATTTTTTTCTCTGTTCGAGAGCAGGTGGATTTTGCATAATGCTGTTGACAGATGGAACTGTCCCAAAACTAATGTAAAAAAATAAAATAAAATCTTTGGCTCATGCTACACTCAGACAACTAGTTCTCTGATGTCATGTTTTGCTTTAAAAAAAAAAAAAAAAAAAAAAAAGCATTCCTCCATTACTTGGCCCCAAAGAGCTGATGATAGATAGATTAACAAAACATCAAAAAGGAAAGAAACAGACCAGGATCCAGACTAATAACATGTAAACAATCAATAATACTGAGCGAACAGTCTTTTCCAGGCGCTGGAGACAAAAGCAGCAATGTGACGTGAGCAAGTGACCTAATGGTATTTAAGTCAACACGTTCATAGCACAGAAGTCACAAGTGTGACTTCCAGGAACTCATCTCTACCCTGGTAACCAGCTGCTTGATGCAGTTTTATTGGTTTGTGAACTGTCGAATCAGAATAATGAGGAGAAGGTTGCCGAGGTTAGACGAGACCACCCCCCCTCCCTATTTGTGGCCTGCTGTTTATGAATTAATGAACGCCGCTTCACTGTCACTTAGACTCTTAGTCACACACACAGCCAGCGCCCACCTTTCCGTTTGCTCGCTGTCGGCCCCCCTGCCCTCGTCTCCAACCTAGGTGAAATGTGAGGGGGTGGATGTTGACGATGGAAAGTCCAGCTGCGTTCTGTGCCAAGGCACAGAGGTTACAGCACAGAGGCTTCACCCACATGTGGATGAAAAAAGGATTTAAAGATTCTGAAAGAAGACCAATGTTGGTCATTTATATTTGTTCCCACTTTACACATTTAAATCACTCTCCATTGTCATGAAAGTACAGGAAAAGAGCTCCACAGGGCTTTTAACTCTGAATTTTATATGAATTACTACAAATTCATATGAAACATCGATCGGTTCCTCAAAGTTGACAACAGCCATGTTGCTGTCATTACGGTAATCCCATTCGCTCTGTTGCCAGAAGCTGGCGAGTCATTACCGTAATTACAGCAACTTGATTGTGAAGTGCAGCTTCTCAGCTTTCAGGAACCGATGGACATTTTCTCCTTCTCCTAGCTCCTTCTTCACACCAGGCAGAGGAACCAAGTGACACTTGTCAGCTTAAAGGAACCATTTTGTGATAGCGCATAATTACGGTATAATAATAATAATCATAAAATAATAATAATTAGTAATTACAGTACTCCAGAGTAGACAGATACTTTTGATCTCAGAGAGAAATTCACAAAATAAATATCATGGTATAATCCTTCAGTGAAAACCAGAGAAGTTTGGAAGACGCTAGAACAAATGTATCGGCAGTGATACTGTCAGTGTTAAAGTGTTAACTTATGCTTTTTTTTGATTCCTTAACTCATGTTGCCTCCTCAGCCTCTTTGTAGTTTGCTAAGATTTCGTGGAAAGAATTTTTTCCGACTGTGTGAACCGGATCATTTTCTTTCCACCATTTGCGTCAGCAAACAATTTCAATGCTCATGTCACGTCATGTTTTAAGCACGTAGGCGTGTTTCTAACTTACATATCAAACATTCTTCTACTTAAATTGACACACACCAGTAAAACAAGTGCAATTTAACCTCTGTCAGAGGACAGCAGAAGTCACACATGGACACTAGATTCGTATTGAAAATATAAAAAATAAAAATATAGACTCATATACAGTAGTAATATATGTATCATGTAATAATAAAGTAAAGAGAAAATATATATTTTTTAAATAGGTAAACACAAAAATTAGTTGAAATACTGTAGGTAAACTTCTCCTTTACATGCTAGTTTTCTGATACTGATTCGCTGTTCTTTCCCATTTCAGCAATCACATTATGGTTAAAGTGGGTTAAAACAATCTGATGCTTTTCGGGCGACTTTAAAACAACGAGCCCCCTTGTGCTGACAAGTGTCACTTACAACAGAGGAACAAATGGCGCGTTGTATGTCCTGACTGAAATGTTGAAATGTAAGAAGCAATGAGGCCAGCAGACCTCATGAGAACCTGCCACACTAAGGCTAGTGAAATAAAAACAGGCCTTATGAAAGCATCTGCTGATTCTTGGAAGCCTCTGGCTGGTGTTGCCAGAGGGAAAAAGTTCATTTCTCACAGTAACACATGCACACAGAACTGCCCCTTCAGGCTGTTGACGCCTATTTAAAGTGTCCACGCGTCATAGCTTGAACAAGGCCTCCTGCTTCAGGGACGTTCCGCACACCAACCAAATAGTCATTTGTTAGATGCCTGAATCTTTTTTTGATGACATGCAGATGTTTGAGTTTTAAGTGTTGAGCCATAGGTTTGTATCCAGAGGAATGCCTCGGCCACTGGTTCACCAGTGAAACATCACTGCCCCTGTTGAATGTTGACATTCAGCTCAGACAGACAATTGATGATGGTGATTATCGACAGGTTTAATACATTCCACTGGTACTGGATTTCTCCTCCCATCACAGATTTGGACACACATCACACTCCTCTGTGCTCATGTTTTCTCTGTACTTGTCACTGATGTAGCTGACTGTCCCACTTCACACACTGGTTTGCTCGTGTCATTTGACATGTGTATCGTAACACAACGTAAGTCGACTATGATAACCACATCTTGCAGTTTCTGCGTTAATGACCTCTCTGTGTATTCTTGTCAGGTTCCTAAAGCTGGAGAGAACTTCATCCGTCTGTGTAAAAAAGGCTACTACGATGGGACGATCTTCCACAGGTCCATCCGGAATTTTATGGTAAGGGCTTTGGAAGTTGTTGTGTAAATAACCCTTTCAAGCCAATGATCACCTCGGAGGTGAACACACAACATATCAAGATAATTCACACTTAACATAAATGAACATAATCTGGATCTTAAAACTAACTGCCAACTCATTGCAGTAAATGTTTTATATCTTTCATCATGTTTACATCAGGTGTTTGTGTCGATTTTGTTATTAGCGACAGAAAGATCAGAGCTTTATCTTGAAATATTGGTGAATACAGAGATGTACGCACAGTTTCCACACACATTTGCTGCGCTTGCGTTGCATGAAAGAGATCCAACATTCGCAGAAATCTGTCCCCTCCATCCAGGCGCCTGGATCTATTTCCAGC
The DNA here is from genome assembly GCF_965212315.1 of Lampetra planeri. Taxonomy (NCBI): domain Eukaryota; kingdom Metazoa; phylum Chordata; class Hyperoartia; order Petromyzontiformes; family Petromyzontidae; genus Lampetra; species Lampetra planeri. The sequence continues at coordinate 18,024 of NW_027614190.1, forward strand.
TCCTGCGTTGGTCATGGGCTCTTCATGGGGCGGAGATTCTGCAAATTGCTGATTACCAGGGGCATGCTGTCAATTTACGATTGACTGGTGTTTAGGATCTACATGCGTGTGTACGATTACATTGGAGTTTTCCCCAGGATTTCATAAATCCAGGAGGTTTGTCATAGAGTCGACTTTTGTGTCGAAATGTCGGTTTCATGAATGAGATCCACTGTGTGGTGCTGTCATCCGTATATGAGTCCATAGTCACCTGTGAAATGATTATTGATTCTCAGAATCAGCAAACACTTCATTGTAGACATGTTGTGTGTGACAAAGGAGACTTTGTTGTCACTGGCACTGTTTTGGATTGTGTTGGCTTCTCTTTTCATGGAGCACAGCTTGTTTTTAATCTGTTTTATATTTGTGATTTGAGTCATTCTTGTTTGTTGAACAACTGTCAAACTTGGCATGGCATCTTATCTATTCTCACTACTTGTGTATTGCACATGCCGTGTTTAAATCTCCGTAATCATTACTCATTGTCCCCATGTGTATTTTTTTCTTCAAAACCCGCTATCCAGCTGTGGTGTCTTCAATTAGACCGACAGCGCCCTGATCAGACGCTTTCTTATAATTCTGTTTTGCATTTTTCATATATTGTAGGACTTTTTGCATGTTTAGAACATTCTGAGAGGAGTTTTGAAGGACTTGACAGTTTAAAATGTGAATGTGGCGTCAGGGAATACAGAGGCTCAAGGTTTTGAAAGGTGTTTGCAGAAACAAATATAAACTGTCATCATCACAGGTTTTCACTGGGGGGTGAAAAGAAGCAGGTTGTTTTTGACTCCATGGCAGCAACGGTTGTCAAACTTTGTCATGGCGAGGACCCTGAACTGAAACAACGTGAACCACTTCATTGACTCCAAAAAGGCAATTATGAAAAGGTCTTAACAGTCAAATATCCCCTCATGGCTCTTTGGGTGTTGAAATTTCCACATATTTCAATAACTGCACCATAATGGGTTAAAGCAGCGCGCAAAATGCCCACACAGTACTTCATAATATACTTCTGGATGTAGTTACAATGGAATCAGTCTTTTTGCCTGGGAACCTCCTGAAGGAACCCCCGGGGATCCCCAGGCCCAACTTGAATCCCTGCTCTACGGAGCCCAGCGACAGTGACCTGCTGGCCCCATGTTGAAGGCAGGAATACTGATCCAATATGAAGGCCTCATCATCTGTAGTATAATAGAGCAGTAATGAGTGGACAGAGGCTTCATCCCAAAGCTGTTTGCACTATTTATGCTCTTTTGAATGAATCTCTGTGCCTTTTTTTATTATATTCTTATGTTTTTTTTTATTCTCTTTTGTAATAATCAGTGAAAACGTGTATTTGTTTTTAAATATGCAGCTCACAACATGCAAAACCTAACACGTAGGTGTTTTGTTTCCAGATTCAAGGAGGGGACCCCACCGGCACGGGCACAGGTAACGTCACCACTGCACTTCAACCACATTTACATTACATAACACCTGTGTGTTGAATTATTAATACCTCCTTTTTGGGCGCTGTGTGTAAATACTGTTGCGGCCTGAGATGCAAGTAAAGAGTGTTGCTAAATATACATTGAAGGCATATGGGAGGAAAGACGACAAAGCGGTGTGGGCGTCAGTGGCAAAGGGGTGTGGCCAAAAAACAGTTAAATGCCATTCAAAGTGTTTTTTTTTTTTTTTTTTTTAAGTTTAATTGACCGCTAGGCCTCATGCCGTTAATTTCCTGCCTTCATGTCGTCTGCACCTGCGCTGTGAGCAGCACAAAGTGTGCTTTGTGTCTCCGGGCGTGCCCGGGGCACTATGCAAAGCGTGTTGGCCATGACAGATTTATGGCTGTGCAGAATTCCAGGCCTGTGGGTTAAATTCTCCTTGTCACCGTGGTCCGAACAGCACACTACTCTGAAACAAACCTTTGACTGACTTCTCAAGATGAATATGTCCAAAGTTCTCACCAGACCCACGACACATAGAAATGTGTGGGTTTTTTTTGTTTTTTTTGTGGGGCGCTGCCAAACCATGAAGAGCTTCAACTGAACAAGGAGCTGCTGTGAACATCTGGGTTCATGGAACTTCTTCTGACATTTTCTGTCCATTTGTTCAACACACGTTGAAACACACTGGATTCACAAGGTGCAAACATACGTAAATAATGAAAAATGCGTTTGGGTATTTGCTCAAGACACCTTCCTGAAGTTAAGTCACAAAATGCAGCACATGCAAACAGAAAACGGATCGCTGAGCACATTCACCGATATCTCCTGAGGTGATACGACTGCTCACGTAGTTCAACAGAAGAGGAGAGAATGTTTGCAGTGGATTGTAATTACTACATATGATACCAACTCCAGCATTGGTGGGGGTCATTTGGAAGGTCAACAGAATCTTTTGAATCTCTCTCCCAGTTCACCCGACATAAACTTAACGGAGAGTTGACTGTTGTGTGATGTCAGGCTGAATCCTTCAGGTGATTTGGAGGAGGAAGTGGAGGAGGGCGGCAGCGTAAAGTCATCACACAACCTGAAAACACAAAACACGCTTGGATTAATGTCATAACCCAGAAATGATTAGCTTTTCCTCATTTTTTTACTGATTTATTATGTCATATTGGTGTTCTGACTGTTCAGAGGTTGGAATAATGAGCCTACTCTTGAGTGAGTCTGCAGAGTGAGTCTGTGTGTGTGTGTGGGGGGGGGGGGGCTGCTGAAAGCAGCAGGGTGGGGGCGTCCTGGAGTGAGAAGCCCAGTGAGGTGGATGTGTGAGTGACATCACAGACAGTTCACTGAAGAGTCATTTCATGTTTGTGTGTGACTCACCCACTGTTCCAACAGTTACATATCTACTCCTAACATTTGGAAAATCAGACAAGAAACAGATTCTTACAAATAAGCGGAACATTTTTCCTTTTTTTCGTAACGTCACTGCAGCGCTACAGAAGGTATTTTTTCATCCACATAATCAGGGCGACACGGTGGGGCAGTGGTTAGCACTGTCGCCTCATAGCATCTGTACTGATTTCTGGCAAAAAGTTGCCAAAGCAACAGCAATATTTCTGGACTGTAGTTTGTCGCTGTAAAAAACAGGAAGCACACACAAACTGTGGCACAAATGTCAACATGGATCAAATCTACATTAGCAGCCAAAAATACTTGATTGAATTTCTGTTTACAATGTGATGTGGTTAGCGCTGTCGCTCATATTGAGAAGGTCCCTGATTGGACTCCTGGCCTGGGCATCTGTCTGTGTGGAATTTTCATGCTCTCCCCATGTCTGCGTGGGTTCTCTCCAGGTACTCCAGCTTCCTCCCACTTCCAAAAGCAAGCTGAGGTCAATTGGTGACTCTAAATTGTCCATAGGTGTGAATGACTGGTTGTCTGTGTACCCCGCGCGCAACTGTAACCGGGAACCGGAGCAGGCAGCTGATGAATGAACAAACAATCAGAAAATTCAGTGACAGTGTTCATTTCCAAAGGAGGTTGGTGGGGGAAAACGTGAAAAAAAAACAAACCCTCATCTGGAACGCTGGCGCTGCTTGAAATGCACCATGTCTGGAGAGGCTTTGTGTGCATGAAGCACAGGCGTGTGTGGGGCAGTGTGACGGAGTGCCGCTGACGATGTCTTGTAGCCGACGGAGGCTTCAGGCTCAGCTTCACGTGTCAGTCAGCACTGTGTGTGTGTGTGTGTGTGTGTGTATATCTATATATATGCTGCCTTCAGAGTGCTGCTCTGTGTTTTCACGGGGTCAGCGTTACAGACACATCAGCGCTAATGCAGTTTGATTTGCCGGTAAACTCTGGTGGGAATGACTTCCTCTGCTCGTCCTTCCGCCTCGCCCTCCCTACATCCCTCATCCACTCCTACTGTGGTAAAATGTCAGAGAGTTTATAAATTATGCAAAAATGTCACCAGGGAGGTTGACAGCTGCACAAAGTGTCCTCATCATCGATTGGCTGGCTGTGTACACACACACACACACACAAACAGCACGTACCTGTATGTGCAGACCTGCCATGCCAGCTGGCAGGAGGCCGGGCAGTGAAACACACCTCAGGGGGACAAGAACCTCCCCCCGGTAGGGAGCCAATAAGCTCACAGAGTGTGTGTTGTGTGTTGACACTCATCGTGATGGTTCTTAATGAAGGAGTGAGTCTGAGATTTGATGGAAGTTGGAAGGATTTGGTCCTGTTGGGACCTGTTGTTCAAGGACAAACTTTTCTGCTTCCTCCGACGCCTCGTTTCAAGCACCTTTTTTTTCTCAACTTTGTCTATTAAGCAACAATCAATCTATCAATCTTTATTCATAAAGCACTTTTCATACAAGAAGTAGCACAAAGCACTTTACAAGGTTTAAAAAGAATGACCCCCCCATACACACACCTACCCAGACCCACCTGTCCAGATACACAGTAGTAATTAAGAATAGGATAAAATGAAAAGACTAAGAATGGAATTAACTACTTATACCAGACTCAGAATTTTCTAAGACCAAAGTAAAAGTGCAAATGACAATGAAACATCAGTAAGCTAAGAAAATATTTGTGGAAAGCCTCAGTAAATAGGTAGGTCTTGAGTCTGCTTTTAAAAATATCTACATCCTCTGCAGCCCTCAGGTCGTCGCGCAGACTGTTCCACAGACGGGGGCCGTAATACTGGAACGTCCAGGAAACATGTGAAAATCAAAATGTTCTCTCATTTCTCACCCCTCTTTCTCCCCGTCTCTTGTCCATTCTCCTTCCTCGTCCCCATCCTCTCTTTCCAGGGGGGGAATCCTTTTGGGGGAAACCTTTCAAGGATGAATTCCGGCCCAATCTGTCCCACACCGGCAGGGGGGTTCTCAGCATGGCCAACTCTGGTCCAAACACCAACAAGTCCCAGTTGTAAGAAATCTCATCCATAAAAAGTGTAAAAAGTGGTTCAAGGTTTAAGAGTTCAAATTTCTTGCCACTTGAGTTAAAGACTGAAGAGAATCAAACTGTTTCATCATTACATCATCTCTGGACAGACTTTACGGAGCTAAAATCTCTTCTTTTTATTGTACCCCCTCAGTACTTTCATTGTACATACTACCTCTACTGCTGGTCTGTCCGTCCCAGGGAGAAGGATCCACCTCTGGTACCCTGTGGTACCCTGTGGTACCTTGTGGTACCCTGAGGTTTCTGCTCCTTTCCCTGTTAGTTCCTGTCAGTTTTTTCCATGTGGACAATAGTAATTGTGACGTGGGCCTATAGAAATGAAATTGAAAGTATTATTGTTACTACTGTTATTTTTATGTATTTATACATGTAATCAGTAAATAGAACAACAATGTTGGAAAACACTGTATTTTACTCCTGACATAGTTTTCACCACTTTCAGTTGCACTGAGCTCTTGAATATTCATAAGTCAAATAATAAATGCATTTATGGTGTTACAGCCTTAACATCCAGACCAGTGGGTGTTTAAAACAACAACAACAACAACACAAACAACAGGTATTATAGCCGTAAAAAGAGAATAATATTAATTGTGCCGTATTTACTTATCTAGCAAACATGCAAACCATATATACTAGATAATACAGAGCTAAAAACAATAATATTCCCAAGGTATTTCGTGTGGTGTTACTCATCCATGACCTGTTTTCCATCTGCTTCTTCTCAGCTTCATCACATTCCGGTCATGCAACTACCTGGACAGGAAGCACACAGTGTTTGGAAGGTACTCATGCTCAGTTTTCCTCTGCTACCTCTCACATTCTTCTTTAAAAGCACATTTGCAGATAACAGACGGTGCTGTGACTCAGACGGACTCCTGAGCAGGAGCAGTGAAATATTTAGGAGATGCGGAATCTAACCTGAAGGCTTCGTCGCTTCTGAGCTGAGCATGATCTTAAATGGTCCGGTCTTTTTTGGAGAAAGCCCCCGCCGTCTAAAAATATTCTGACTGCTCTCAACTGGTCAACGCACTTTTAAAAGGTTCTTCTTGAACTCGTCTGCAGACGCTGGTCTTTGCACTTTTAATGGAACCGAGTAGACCAGATCACTGCACCATGTTAGTGCAGGCGACCTGCGGAATTATCGACTTTCTTTTGACCGTTTCTTAACGTCTGGATACATTTCATCTGTGAAGTGGTAGAAAACAGTGACGGTTGTTCCTCCCGGTTCCCCAGACTTCAAAGTAACATATTTGCCATGTCCAGAGTTAGTCACAGTTCGTTCTGATTTCCGTCCAAAGTCCTTTCCCAAGTGGTCCAAGCTGGGACAGGCAGTTGCAAATGGAACGCTGCTCTCAGAGGACGTACGGCATCCTGCAGCATTTCCTGACTCACAGAACTGCTTTATTTGTTGTCAATGATGTTGTTGAGGTGTAGTAGTGTGTGTAAAATACCCTGTGATGCGTTGTTAATCAACTAAGAACTAGTGTCAGCCTACTAACCTACTATACCGTGATGAGATTGGAGCGCATCACGGTGAGTTACAGCCTCAGACATCCTTTACAATTCGAACACTAAATACTGTTGGATAAGATCCCTCCCAATATGTTTCAGACACAAGCAGTCTTCTTCCACCTGCAGTCTGGGAGGTTTAAATACCTGCTGTTAGAGGCTGAGCCTCTTTGAAAGCATTCGACTGCCGTCTAAACCATCCGGTGACGACATGTCGACCTCTGCAGATCACTGTCTTCACCATCTGAACGGATCCTTTGTCGCGACTCTCCTCGGTGAAAGAGGCCGTTCATGTGCGTCACTGCAAAACAAGCAGAACTTTGTAATACCTGATTTGTGGGTTTTTAAAAAAGATATATATATATATCATTTTCAGTGTGATAAAGCTTTTAGTGGGCTGACATCACATTCTGTGGATTAGCTACAAATAGATAACCTTGTCTGGTTCATTACAGATAGATTCTAATAAGCTCTGTCTTAAATGTGGCTGCCATGGTAACTGACGGCAGAAGAATTTATAGAGTTTAACTGGTTGCATGTGCATAATGTTCAGTTAAATTAAGGGACAAAATGGTTTTAAAGACTGGTGCTCAAGTTGTTCTTGTTTCAGCAACTAAATGCACATCTGTCAAGGAGGGAAACTGTCTGCTGCTGCTCTGGAACCAATTAAGAAACAGGAACCAGTGGAGACAGAGGGTGGGCTGTTTTTAAAACACAGCTAAATGTAGCATCTAATCTGACATAGCCAAAGGAGATGAGAGGAACAGACAAGCAACAGAAATAATTCGGACCAGCTGATGCTCATGTAGGTTCACAAAGCGCTGTGGGTCTGTGACAGGAAAACACAGCAGCTGATAGAAGCGGACCTACTGTGAACCGGCACCAGTCCACTACCAGTTTGTGTTTGTGTCTGCATTGAGCTGACGTCCAGCTTAGGCTTATGTGCAAATATTTTTTTCACATTACCTGTAACATATAGACTCTTGATATGGTGTGTGTGTCATATAGAAGTAGTGAGAAGCTGCACACATGCACATTGGTTTTATCTAAGTCCACATCTCTCTCTCTAAGCGTCGTCACACGATAGCAGCTGGATAGAGAGTTTGCAGCTAATAGCACAGGGACTTTGTATCAGATCAGCATTTGACTGACTGAATATCTGCTTGTTTGTTAGAGCTGCTGTTTACACCACAAAGCCATGGTGCTGCTAAGAGGCAAATGATGAGCTCTCCCTCAGTCAGTTTTGTCAGCGTCTCTAAGGAAACCTCTTTTTTTTTAATCATGAAAAGTTGTTCTCTGTCACAGGGTTGTTGGTGGATTTGAAGCACTGACCGCCATGGAGAATGTGGAGAGTGATCCTAAGACAGACAAACCCAAGGTGAGAATCAGCCATGTTCACGTTCTGCAGCTGGAGGAAGAAGTATATTGAAATAAGTGGCTGTTTTCTTTCTCTCTTCTCTTAATGACTAAATGAGTTCAACTAAAAACGAATCATTTGAACTACAGACATGAAAAGCAGCTGTTCATCAACACTTTTCACAAATATCTTTGCATGTCTGACTCTTTGTCAGTCGGAGATCAAGCTCATCAGTACGACCGTATTCGTGGACCCGTACGAGGAGGCCGATGCTCAGGTTGGTTTGCACGTTTGTGTTGATGCAGTTCCCTGCCCGAAGCGTGTCTAACACAGGCGAAAAAGAAGTGAAACGTCTGTCAGCATCAGTAAAACCATTTGGGGGACTGACTCAGTGTGTTGGTTCCCAGATTGCAGCCGAGCGAGAAAAAGAGCTGCAGAAGCAGGAGGAGGAGCGACAGCTGACCAGCTACTCTGTGAAGAAGGCAAAGGAGGAGCAGGCGCCAAAGACCTTCAAAGAAGGTGTGGGGAAATACATCAACCCGACTTGCAAAGTAAGAAATCACACATACCACAGCATCACTGTGAGTATAAACGTCAGATGATACTTGAGAATGAAAGTAACGGATGATTAACCTAACGGCACGTCAACAAAGAATGAGTCGGCACGCTGTGCACAACCGCTAATGACGGAGGAGATTAGCTCCGTTTGTCAGGGGGGAAATCCAGGTTTATCATCCACAGCAGGTTTTGTAATAGTTTTTATTTGAAGATGGTTTCTGGCACATGAAGACACAGTAACAGCAAACCAGGTAATAAATACACAGATGGACACAGCTTTTTCAAATGGTTTTATAGAAGTTACATAAATGCTCCAGTCCGTAAATGAGGATCGACTGAATAGGGAGGGGCGAAAGGGTTCTTTTAGTAGAATCCATTCAGTGATTCAAAAGATTCGTTCACTGAATCATTGGGTGTGAATTGGTACAATCAGCGTTCATTGCGTACCAGTACAGTCCGTCAACGAGTTTCCTCCAGCACATTTGCAAACTACTTCCTCCCGGAATGTATTTCAGAAAGGTTTTGCCTTGTCATGTAGGACAGTGAACTAGGTTTCTTTCAGAGTGTTCAGAGTCAGTTTTCATGAGTAATTTGTGTCAGTCGATTCGTTCGTACGGAATGAACCACGAATCAGACTCACAGCTGCACTCAGGTGAACTGTAAAACTGTTGTACTTTGACTTCTAATGGATCATTTTCAATCTTCTTCTTTTCAATGTCTTATTCTTCTCCTGTCATCACGTCAGTTTCACATTTCTTTTTCTCCCCTCAGTACATTTGCCCGTTCTCTTTGACACGTTGACATGACTGTTGAAGCAGTCGTGTTTTAGGTTCTTCACTGAGGAGAAGTTTATTCCCTCTTATTTTCGATGGAGCCCTCAAAGACCTTTCTACTTGTCAGGGCAGGGAAAACCACAAAAATAATGACGTTGACGATCATAAAAACTTGAATTGGCTTTAACTCTTCAGGATGTTTTGTTTGATGTTGGCAAGAACATGGACACATCTGTTTGTGGAGTCGTACAAAGTCTGGATTTTTAAACAAACACTGGAGCAGAGATGGTGGAATTCCCACTGAGGAGCCAAGATTTCATGAAATTTCCTCACATCACTACAAAGTTGGTGTGTCTGCTCCCAATTCAAGATACAGGGAAATTCTAACTTCCTTCGCATTACAGCTGTGCTGCACTCCAATAAGTGATAAGTGGTTTCCCTGTGTCGGGTGTCTGCTCCCTGACGCTGCTCAGGTGGTTACAGGGCTCGTGTCCGTCCCTTTTGATCAGCCAAAGCCAGGTGACGATCTCTGGGGAGAGAGCCCCAGCCCTGTGGCATCACTGCAGCTGCTTAACGTCGGTTGTGGCGCTCCCAGGAACTCCACGGCGCCTTAAAATGTCTCCTGGTCAGACGTGGAACTGCAGCCAGCGGTCGTAGCCCCTCGTCATCTGCCCGTCGGCTGTCTGCTGACGTTCTCTTTCGTCTTTCAGAAAACGCTCGGCTCCTGAAGAGGAAAGTGGGCCGTCCACCAGCGCCGCAGCCACCAAAAAGTCCAAAGGAAAAAACGGCTTCGGAGACTTCAGCTCCTGGTAGCATGGATATATGGAAATATTTTAAAATTGTTTTTGTCTATGTGAAATCTGAGTAATTGTGTCAGAATAAATTCCTTTTCTACAAAGATAGTGTTAGTGGTATTTTTATTCACGCTCCTTCAAAGAGAAGGTCAACAAAACAAATAATGCAATGGAAACAATATTTTGCGATTAACAAATGTTTGATAAGTCTGTTATTGAACAATGACGACCGACAGATGAATTCCCAAGGGATTCAGACAGATTAGTTTATCAGTTTATCATAGTAAAGGACAGGAAGCACTGGTCATTTGGTTGTTTTAGGACGTTTTAGGTTGTTTTGTCGTCTCCTCACCCGACAAAATGGAGCTGCCAAGAAGAGTCGTTGTCCAAACAAGAACAGCAGGTTTGGTTATCTTCCAGTACAGTCTGTGTTTTCAGTATCTTCAGTATCTCTATCAGTATTTTTCGTTTTCCTTCATTCGTCATGACTTAGTATCACACACACACACACACACACACACACACACACACACACACACACACACACACACACACACACACACACACACACACACACACACACAAGGCCCAGAGACGCTGTGAAAATGAAAGTTTAAAATCCAAATTTGAAAACAATGCACTGTACATACATATTAGGACTGATTTTCACTTCAGGTAGAATTGCCCTTCGACATTTATTGAAGGATTTGCTCACGTGCACAATGTGAACATAGAATGCTGAACAGCGAGGATTAGCTTGTACCGGCGGTTTTAGCGTGAGTCGCTTTGTCAAATGAAATGACTTTTAGTGAGTTTATACCATTCTTGAGTCTTCTGAGATCAGTTCCACAAAAAGTAAAGTACTTTGTAATGCTGTACAACACCACTAGCTAGGATTAGCTAGGATTAGCAATGTTGGCTCAAGTTAGCAAAAGTCGAATTTAGCTTTAGCAAGAAATTAGCTTTTAGTTTTCATTAATTTCAATTGTTACCCTAAAATCCATTTTTACATTTGTAAACAAATATAAAGCAATTAAGATTTTCATATATATATATATATATATATATAGTATATATATATATATATATAATCAACAATCAAAT